>NC_046980.1:19217767-19317767 GCF_009769545.1 Cyclopterus lumpus | reverse complement strand
AGTAATAGGGTAACCGTCGCTGTTTTGAAGTCCTCTAACAATAAAGAAAAAGATGTATGGGTAGAGAGTTTCCCTGTTTATTTACACAACATGTTTGATTTTGATGCACATAGAAACGGTTTTGAAACTAAAGCAGCTCATTCTCTGACGGACTACTCTGTCTGCTTGTATAGTCTTCATAGACTTCATTATCCCTTTCTCAAAGCAACTGGTTAAAAAAAAATAAAAAGGTGTGTGACTGAACTTCAAAGACCCATATGACAGAGTAACGTAAGTAATATTTCATGATGTTTTTATATCATTAAATCATTGGGGGCACATCACGGGCTTAAAGACATGGGCCTGCATGTGAAATCAGTTTTAATGACAAGATGCCCATAATGGGCAATTGCACTGCTGTGTCATCATGCAGTAAATTCTCCACTATAGAAAGCAGGGGGCTCATGCCACAGTGAACAGCCCCACGCTTTATGTCCGCACCGTGGCTCCCGACCCAGCATTGCTAAAGAACGAGAGGGCCGTGGCGAGATGGGCCGAACAGACGCCTGCCCTGACCTCGACGCAGGAAGCACCTGATCCCGACAGGAAGCCGCACGCGCTCCTCAGTTACCCCTCATTTGCAGGCGGTACCCGACCCGTATCAGCGTAGGGACAAGGGCTCCCTGCTGGAATGCACGGTGCAGGCATCTGCTCCCCATCAAGCTGCAGCCGCTGGAGGGAGAAACAGATGCATCTTCTATGACACGTCTTCATAAAAAAAATCTATGGGTGGCGGGCGGGTTATCTCAGCGGAGAAATATTAATATTTCCGATGGCATGCGAGTGTGGAAGAGGGATATTTTCATCCTGTCATTTTTCTCGATTACGAGAACCTGGCATCAGGTGCTGAGCAATATTCCATCCACGCAGCCTTAACAAGGTCCTGGCCTGCGTGCGCCATTGTACAACATTCCCTTTACAAAGTGAAAATATGTCTGTTGGAGCGCCATGCCGCATGCAATAACGGTTGCTTTAGGGTCTGAAAAGAGACGCTCCCCGTCCCGCCACTGGATTTCCCCTTGGCTCAGAATTAGCCCATAATTGCTCCGGATTGTTCTGTGTAAATTAAATAATAACATACATAATTAGGATTACATAGAATGACTCTGGAATGTGTGTGGCGTGCGCAAGCGTCAGGACTACGCGCAAACTGCTGGGTTGAGAGAGCATGCACAGGGTTTCATTACACTCTGCACACTGTGTCACATCTTCATATGATGTTGTCTTCCCCCCAGCCCCACCACCCCCACATACCTCCCTTTCCAGCTCCTTCAATTCACACATTCACGCACAAACACACCCTGATTATTTTCTCATTGCGGCGCGATATCGCCAGCGTGAACCAGATGTAAGGAGAAGAAGGGGATGATTCTATCACATATGAGATACAATTCCCCCGCGTGCTGCCACGCGGAGCTGGGAGATAGAGCAACGGAGGGGAGACGGGGGAGGGAGGCAACGGGGAGATTGCCTGTCTGTAACCGGTCCGTCAGAGAGCGAGAGAGAGACTCTTGGATTCTTCTTCACTGAGGCCACTGTTTTACTTAAAACACACATGCACCCTATGCTGATAGACACTATTTAGTCTTTAGACACCATCCATCCATCCATCCATTAATCCGGGGTGGGGTCGCAGTGGCAACAGACCCAGTAGGCTGACCCAGGCTTCCCTCTCACCCGCAACCCTTTCTAGCTCATTCTGGGGGATCCCGAGGCGTTCCCATGCCAGCTGGCCAGATATAATTCCTCCAGCGTGTCCTGGGTATTCCCCAGGGTCTCTTCCCAGTTAGAAGTGCCTGGAAAACCTCTAATGGGAGAAGTCCAGGAGGCATCCGAATTAGATGCCCGAACTACCCCAGCTGACTCTTTTCGACACAAAGGAGTAGCGGCACAACTCAAAGTTCCCTCCTGATGTCCGAGCTCCTTACCCTATCTCTAAAAGGCAGAGCCCGGCCACCCTACGGAAGAAACTAATTTCGGCCTCTTGTATCCGCAACCTTGTTCTTTTGGTCACAACCCAGAGTTCTCTGGCCCTCTCCTCAATCTGATCAATGATGACATGTATAGCCATCATTCAACCGCTAGTTGTCGAGGTGGTGCCCAGCAAACAATGTGGGCTACATAGATAACTGGCAGACTTTCTGGGGAAAGCCTGATCTGATGAGTCGAGACGGCATTCATCCCACTTGGGATGGAACGCGTCTCATTTCTGCAAACATGGCCAAGTTGATTAACGGACTTAATCCATGACCCAGAGTTCAGATCAGGAAGCAGAAGCAGAGTTATAGTCTTCCACCCTTCTCTGCACATCCAAGCAGTTACCCACCCTTTACCGTAACTCTATAAAGACTGTGTCTGTCCCACGGCCACTTAAATGAATTAAATCAAAGGTAACCAGAAGAGGAGTCATACAAAATAACCTCATACAGGTTAACATCACTACTGCAACAGTGCAACAAAACAGGAGAATTAAACGTGGACTCCTAAATATTAGATCTCTGTCACCTAAAGCTGTATTAGTAAATAATTTAATATCAGACAATCACATTGATTTATTGTGTCCTACTGAAACCTGGCTGAGCCATGAAGAATATGTCAGGCTAAATAAATCAACTCCTCCAAGTCATATTAATACTCACATTCCTCGAGGCACCGGCCGAGGAGGTGGAGTAGCAGCCATCTTTGATTCAAGCCTATTAATGAATCCTAAACCTAAATTAAACTGCAACTCATTTGAAAGTCTTGTTCTTAGTCTTTCACATCCAAACTGGAAAACATTATAGCCAATTCTATTTGTTATACTGTACCGGCCACCAGGTCCATATTCAGAATTTATATCTGAATTTTCAGAGTTTTTATCAAGTTTAGTCCTTAAAACTGATAAGGTTATTATTGTAGGAGATTTTAATATTCATGTGGATGTTGATAATAATTTCATTAGTACTGCATTTATCTCATTGTTGGACTCGATTGGCTTCTGTCAGAGAGTACAGAAACCCACTCACTGCTTTGGCCACACCCTCAACCTTGTTCTTGCATATGGCATTGACATAGAGCATTTGGAGGTCTTCCCACAGAACCCTCTTCTGTCAGACCATTACCTCATAACTTTTGAGTTTATACTCCCGGAGTATACACCGTTAGTCAAAAGTTTCTACACCAGATGTCTAACTGACAGTGCTGTAGCTAAATTTAAAGAAGCGATTCCTTCTGCATTTGATTCAATACCACGTCTCAATGTGACAGAGGACTCCTGTGCTAACTTTAGTCCATCCCAGATTGATCATATTGTCGATAGTGCTACAGGCTCACTGAGAATGACACTAGACTCGATAGCCCCACTGAAGAAAAACACAGTGAGGCAAAGGAGGTTTGCTCCCTGGTATAACCCTCAGACCCGCTAACTAAAGCAAACTTCACGAAAGCATATGGCATTCCACCAATCTGGAAGAATCACGCTTAGTTTGGCGAGATAGCCTTAAAAAAAAAAAAAAGGCTCTCCGTAATGCCAGAGCAGCCTATTACTCATCAGTAATAGAGAAAAAATAAGAAAAACCCTAGGTTTCTCTTTAGCACTGTAGCCAGGCTGACAGAGAGTCACAGCTCTGTGGAGCCGTGTATTCCAATAGACCTCAGTAGTAATAACTTCATGAACTTCTTCAATGAAAAGATATTAACTATTAGAGGCAAGATTGATGATTTGTTGCCCTCAACCACTGCTGATTTGTCATCAAGAGGAGTAGCCTTGGAAACGGCCGTATGCCCTGGTATATATTTGGATAGCTTTTCTCCCATTAACCTAGACCAATTGTCTTTAACGGTTTCTACTTCTAAACCGTCTACCTGTCTCTTAGACCCCATCCCAACGATGCTGCTTAAAGACGTGTTGCCTTTAATTGGCACCTCTCTGTTGGATATTGTTAATGTGTCTTTGCTAACAGGCCATGTACCACATTCCTTCAAAGTAGCTTTAATTAAACCTCTCCTGAAAAAGCCCACTCTTAATCCAGAGGTGTTGGCTAACTACAGACCGATCTCTAACCTTCCCTTCCTCTCTAAGATCCTTGAGAAAGTAGTCGCAAATCAGTTGTGCGACTTTCTACATCAGAATAGTTTATTTGAGGAGTTTCATTCAGGATTTAGAAAACACCACAGCACAGAGACAGCACTGGTGGAAATTACAAATGACCTCCTAATTGCATCAGATAGGGGACTCATCTCTGTACTTGTTTTGTTAGACCTTAGTGCTGCGTTCGACACCATTGATCATGACATCGTATTACAGAGACTGGATCAGTCGATTGGCATTTCAGGTACCGCGCTAAGTTGGTTTAAATCCTATTTATCAGATCGATCTCAATTTGTATTTGTAAACGATGAAGCCTCAATAACCACAAACGTTAATCACGGAGTTCCATAAGGTTCTGTGCTTGGACCACTTTTATTTACCTTATATATGCTTCCTTTGGGCAACATTATCAGGAAACACTCCATAAACCTTCATTGCTATGCAGATGATACTCAATTATATCTATCGTTCAAACCAGACGAGACCAACCAGCTCGCTAAAATTCAAGAATGTCTTAAAGACATAAAAACATGGATAACCTGCAACTTCCTGATGTTAAACTCAGACAAAACTGAAGTTATTTTACTGGGCCCTGAACACCTCAGAGATCAATTATCTGGTGATGTGGTTTCTGTAGGTGGGATTGCCCTTGCATCCAAGACCACGGTAAAGAATCTCGGCGTTATCTTTGACCGAGACTTGTCCTTTAACTCCCACGTTAAGCAAATCTCAAGGACTGCATTTTTTTCATCTACGTACGTTTTTACATTGTCATATTCATGTAATGTGTTTATGTAACTTTGTAATGCTGTTCATTCTGTACACATGACATCTATTGCATCTGTCCATCCGGGGAGAGAGAAGGTTTCTTCCCTTTTTTCCCTGTAAAAGGTTATTTTTGGGGAGTTTTTCCTGATTCGATGTGAGGTCCTGGGACAGGGATGTCGTATGTGTACAGATTGTAAAGCCCTCTGAGGCAAATTTATAATTTGTGATATTGGACTATACAAAATAAACTTCTGCAAACAGCAGAGAGGCGATCCCGAGACCCCCGAACCCGTCGTTATCTACCCCCCTTCTGCACCTAGATATCCTGTCCGTGAAAATCACGAACAGGACCGGTAAAAAAGGGCAGCCCTGGCGGAGACCAACACCCACTGGGAACGTATCTGACTTTATGCAGAGAATGCGAACACAGCTCTTACTGCAGGTGTACAGAGACTGGATAGCCCGTTGCAACTAGTCCGGCACCCCATACTCCCGCAGCACAAAAAAAAACAGAGGGACCCGGTCGAAAGCCTTTTCTAACTCCCAGGATCCCTACAGTAGTCTTGCAAGCTAGTCCACGGTTCCCTTTATCTTCACTCGCCTCCCTCCTTCTCCTGATTGGCTCCCCACCCTTTGAACACCTGAACCAGCCCACAAAAGTCTGAACATAACATAACTGATAACAGGAAGGACCACAACACACGTTACCAAATTAGCAGGGCCCTACACAGGGAAAAAAGGGAAGACATGTTGGCTGGGTTTAGGAGTTGGCTGGGTTTGCCAGAACCTCCTTGAGACCAACTGAAAGTCCTTCTTCATGGCCTCCCCAAATTCCTCTCATGCCCGAGTTTTGGCATCCACGACCACTGCAGCTGCAGCTCTTCAGGCTTGCCGGTAAGTCAACCAGGCCCAAAAGGCCTTCTTCAGTTTGACGGCTTCCCTCACCCCCGGTGTCAACCATTGGTTGCCACCACGGCAGGCACCGATGACCTTCCGACCACAGCTCCTAGCGGCCACATCCACAATAGAGGCTTTGAACATGGTCCACTCAGATTCTATTTCCCCAACCTACCTCGAGATTGAGTGAGAAGATCTTCTGGAGGTGGGAGTTGAAGACCTACTGGACAGGATACTCCGCCAGACATTCCCAGTTCTCAATACACGTTTGGGCTTGCCAGGTCTTTCCGGCCGATTCCCCCGCCATGTTATCCAACTCACCACCAGGTGGTGATCAGTTGACAGCTCTGCTCCTCTCTTCACCCGCAGATCAGATGATACGATTACAAAGTCGATTATTGATCTCCGGCTAGCAAAGAAAAAACGCTTGGGTTCACATCGGGCAAGCCGTTCCTTCCAATCACCCCCCACCAGGTTTCTCTGTCAATGCCCAAGTGAGCGTTAAAGTCTCCCAGAAGAACGATGGAGTCAGCAGGCGGCACCCTTTCCAGGACCCCTCCCACCGACTCCAAGAAGGCTGGTGCTTTAGCACAAACAACAGTCAGAGCTTTACTCCCCGCACCCCGTAGGCGCAGGGAGGCGACCCTCTCATTCTCCGGGAGAAAAGAATTATGCATATAGAAGCATATAGGCCTCTTGAAACAAAAAACACACACAACTCCACTAACATTCTCACCTGCTGTAAGTGAGGGTGAACACACACCATGGCGTATAGAAATAACCCCGCACAGTATGTGTTTTAATACCCATTTTCCTAAACTACAACTACTTTGCCGAGCATACTGGATCTCGCCTACCAACCTCTTGCTGCGCATCCAGACGATTCCACAACTGCCCACCGTCTTCTGCCACTGAGCCAACTTCAGAATAGCAGCTACCAATCAAGTGTGACACGCTTTACTGAGTGCGCTTTGACAGGAATTCGAGAGGCAGGAAAGAGCATCGCTCATTTATTTTCCCCCGGCAGAGATTTCTTCAGCTGTTCCCAACGTTTGGAACGAGCAGCTTCTGAAAGCGCGAGCTACCTTCTTCTGGCTTCTAACATGGGTGGTGCATAGTACATAATAGGGCGAGCACTGCACAGAAACTGTGTCATGAGACTTTTTTTTATTTTTCGGCCTGGGGCTTTCTCCCTCGAAATGTTGCACTAAATCATTGCCTTATATTAGGCTTGTCAAACAGTTCACAGCAAGTGGAGAGATAACAGCGAAGAGGGAGACCTGTTATCAGAAGAGATCTACTTAAGCATGTTCTTAGTGTGCGAACCACTTGAAAAAGCAATGTTAGTGAAATGCTAATGAGAAGTCTGAGGAAACATTGTGTCAAGATATCCCTTCTGTTATCGGTTGCTTTTGGCTCAGCAAAACTTCCAGTTTAAGAAACAGTTTGATCTGGACAGAGTATTTGCTTCTTCACAATAAAAAAATGTCAAATTTAAGGGAAAATATTTGAAGATATATGCTTTATTTTATTTCAAATTAAAATTTGTCTCTGTATTAAAATAGATCAAAAGTCTCAGCAAGATCAAATTACTTGAAGTATAGTGCTGTTATAACAGAATTTCACAGAGCCGAAACCCTGAAATTATATATTTTGTTAACTGCAGAGCTTAAAATGAGTGTTACAGCCTACCCGAGGTCCTGTAACAGACACGTTTCGTGTATCTCCATCTTTGTCCTTGAATCGCATGGAAACATTCATGTTTTTCTTTTAAGTAGGTAAGTAAACACCAAAGAGAATTACACAACCCAGGCGTAATTCTCTCAAATACAATGATCCACTCCCTGTTACTGTTTATAAAACAAGTAATGTTAAATTCTCCTGAGCTTAATTCCTTTGTTGGAGTTGTAATTGCTTACAGCTGGGTTTTTTTCCTGACAATTGCAGCTTGCTTATCTTCAAATATCAAGATAACTCTGCAGCCTCTATTGTGAATGACGAACATGCCCAAAGTGTACTGATGTATACGCTGTATTTATCTACAAATTTAAGTATTTAGGAATGATAGGAATAACACCGGAGATGTATTTTTTAATTTAATCTTATAAGTGAGTATCAGTGACATGTGTTTTAGCTATTACAAACATTAGTATCATTTTTTTCTAAATGCAATAAATGCGCAAGCTAGCTGGGTGTAAAGCTAGCGACATTAAAAAAGGCTAATCCTACATCTATTGGCGACGAGCTAGTGCTAGCTAGCGAGGTGTGAAGCTCGCAACAATTGACAATTGACCGCAGGAATATCGATTAGTAATGTGGAATAATAATTTTCTTATTATCTTTACCCAAAAATATCACGTTTTAATACTACATTGTCAATGCTAGGCTTTCCTAACACTTTTAAGGTAGCCTTTAATGTTTCCTTTCACTCATCTTTAGAGCACCCACTCCACGTAAACCTCAGACCATTGTGGCACTGTAGGCCCCCACAACACTGTAAGCCCTTACCACACTGTAGGCCCTTACCATACTGGAGGCCCCGACCACACTGTAGGCCCTTACCACATATGAGCTGCTGTTCGAGGAGGTTGCAAAACTCCAGCCCGTGGAGGCGGGCGGGGAACACGCACACCGTGTCGTTGCCAATCCTCACCGAATTGCTTCGGGCCCAGAGGAGCAGCCACTTCAGCTGGCAGTCGCAGAACAACGTCTGGGTGCTGAAGTGCCTGGAGGGGTTGAGAGAAGCAGCACACGGTTACAATCTGCGCTGGATTTGAGCGCCTTCATCCACACAAGAGGCAGACAGCAGGCTTTTTGACATGTCAGAACAGGAAAAAACACAGGTGTAATTGATTTAATTATTGTGCGCCAGCTCCAGGGCACAAGTATTGTGTGCGCTGACTCACTCACACGGAACGGAGCCAGCGTTAATGCCATTAGTCACACCTGTGCCTTTATTACTGCTGCAATAAGTCAACATTGGATTGAGTTACTTCCAACCACAACTGAATGTAGTATGTACATGGTGTGAATGGGTGGGTTGCCTTACAGCACTCTGAGAGCCACGAGGTGTGTAAAGAGTCCCACGGTCAAAGTGGAGAAGATGTTCCCGGACAGGTTCCTGTCAGGCAGACATTCATTCATTCATTCATCTAGAAATATGTCACTCCGCACCCGCATTGGAGCCATACAACTGTAGACATCACTAAAATCCATATCAAACGACATATTCAACGCGTGTTTTCAATCTAGGGATTACTCACAATTTTGAGAGGCTGCCCAGATCGAGAAACATTTCAGGGGACAGACAGCCAATCCTGTTGGTGGACAGGTCCCTATGAGGACAAAAAAAAAGTGAAGAAAGAAGAACATTTCAGTTCTGAATATCCTTTGTACTGATATTATACAACTTACAATATGTTTCTGCGTTAGCATCTGTGTTCTTGCACGCTCGCCTTTTTCAAAACGCAGAGGACTTAAACAGCTGTGGAAGGTGTTAGAAAACCATGTCCATTCATCAGCTCAACTTCCGGGAATAGCTATCCTGACCTTTTGTAACCTTTCTTACACCTCACTCCTCATATAAACATCGCTGTCACGCACCTATACACGCATACACACACACATACACACACACACACCCGCATACACCCACATACACACACCCACGTGCAAATACAGCAGGCTTCCGTAAGTGAAGTGGCTGAGCGCTGTTGCGTCCGTGGCTCCGTGCCCTCGCCCTCCGTAATTAAAGAGCTGCTTTGCTGGAGCAGCTGTGGGAAAATAAGCAGAGCACTTGAGTAATCACCAGTTGGGGAGCACTTAAATTAGCACTCTGCTGCTCCCGAGCTTGGCGCACACGCGCCCCGAATCAGCGCGGCAAACTCACTGCCTGCATCCTTGCCAGGCCAGATCCCACTAACTATCAGGCTGCAATCATGTCACTCACTCTGGAGGCTATATGTAGATTGCCAGAATGAGAGTAATGGATGGGAAAATGACTTGAATAGAACGACAAAAAAAATAAACCTCGTTTTTTTTCTACGCCTAAGCAAATCTTTTTTGGGCACATTTTGTGCAATATTACAGTCAAAATGTGTTTATAGTTAACAATGGCAATGATGATAATGGCGATGTACTGGTTCTGACGATGAATACAAATGTTTATATTGATATTATGTTAATAATACACATATGATCATTTAGTGTAAATAATCCAACATCTTTAAATAAAGTAATGTATACCGTTATTAAAACAAACGCTCTTTACACCTCCCTAGACTCATATTTTGCATAAAATGTATTTGTGAAAAAGGTTGAGCTCCATGTCATTCATCAGTAAAAAATATATCCGTGCACTGATGTGTTAAGATCAGTAGTTTATGGTGGTTGGTAGACTTCCAAGGGACTGGTTGTAGTTGTTGTAGTTGAACTGGCAGCAGAAAACGTACTGGGAGATTAGCTTGCTAGCTCGGCTCTGCGTTGTTTTGAAAGTATAGCGCCCAACCCTCCGGTTCCCCCTGACAACTAAACACTTGTTTGCTCTGTCTGCGCTATTGCAAGAGACAATTCCCTGAGCTAGACAGGAAGCTAGATCTTTATTTTGAAAGTGAAATGGCGCATTTGGACTTTACAAAGCTACCGATATCCATCATACGGTAATTAATTTTTCTGTACAGTCGCTGGAAAGAATTGTTTGGCTGGATGCATATTTTGCTGATGCTTTGTCTGAGAAGAGATTGGAAGGTCGTTTCTGAATCTGTAGGTTGTGAGGGTTGCGGCTCCATTCGGCGTTAGCTTGTAGCATGCTGGTAGCAGGGTTAAGAGCTGCAAACGTGGCGTTCTTGGTCATTTTTGGTCGTATGAATCTTCATATTTGATTTGGCTTTGGTTGTTATGTTGTGTGTTTGGACATGTACAAATGGATTAATTAGTCTTGTAGCCCAGACTCTGCTGTTTAATATGGTATATGGCATCATTATTGATTCATGTACACATGACCTGTGGATCCTCAAAAATGGGGACTCTTGTTAAAGGTTAAAGTGACTGACTTAAGGACGAAAAAAACAGAATGCTGCAGACTGCGGCCCCTCTAGGAAGCTTTCGCTGGCGAATGTGTCTTTATCAACATGTAGGAAGGCGCTGCTAGAAAAGAAAGGCCATTGGGCCTTCACTAAGCATGGCCTTGGAAAAGGCTGACATAGAAGTTTCATTACTTTTGCCTTGAATTTAAACCTTCCAGTCCTCGCTTCCCTCTGTACTTTGGACTTGACTCCTAGTTGTCTCTAAAAACCAGAGGACCCCGTGTCCCCTGAAGAAGGTTGTTAGAGGGCTTCATCATACTTACAGTCTCCTCAGAGCCAGCAGACCACGGAAGGCCCCGGGCTCCACTGTACTTATCAAATTGTTCCTCAGGTCCCTGAAAGAGAGAGAGATAGAGAGAGACAGAGTCAGAGACGCGAGTTAAGTCAGTGATTACAATGTATCTACGTGTCTGTCTGTCTGTCCACTGACGCTATGTGCCGCTCAAGCATTTGTTTTGCCATCCGCCTAAACCTGCACCTTCAAAGGAAACACAATCAATTGAAATGGGGACGAGGATGTTTATGTTGTTCACACAGTAGAGCGTAGTTCACCGGATGAGGATTTGCTAGTTGGGACAAAAGGGAAGGATGTCCCATGTAGACCAAATCATTTCACGTGACAACTTAAGTTAACATCTTAAATGTTCCCATTGTAAATGAATTATTTTGTTTATATATCATTCTAATTGCGAAATAGTGGGGACGTTCGTTGGTGAGTTAACTTGCACTTGTTAGCTGGACCATTTACTGCATGCTTAATACCCAGAGAACACATCCAGCCAACAGGCAAATAAAAATACACGTGTCGCGGTTCCAACCAGGCACTCCTTTGTTCGACCCCAACGCTCACCCCAAAATTTCTGGCGCTACTAAAAATGGATCTCAAATGGTTTTCTCCATGGGCCAAAGCAAACTTCCTGAAATTGTGTCCCTGGTTTCCTTTGTACTGTATGTCCAGTGTGATGTGAATGAGAAGAAGGGTAGTGCCCTTTCCCCCTCCCCCAAAATGTAGCTCAACTCCCAAAACTTCTTTCTTTCTTTTTTTTCTTCAAATGAACAGCCTCACAGTCTAGACCAGGGTCAGCCAGAAGGAACAAAACAATACCAATAGGACCATCAAAGACACAGCCATTGTCCCGCAGTGAAAATAAAAGTAATGCTAAAACTCTTTATATTTGACACAAGGGGCTGTTTGGGAGCAAAAAGCTCCCTTCTACCTCATCAAAGCCGAAGCTTAAGGGCTCACCATACGACATCCAGTACAGAATACAAGATGTAAAGGAGCAATGCAGTACTTCAGATGGATAGTACATTCAATTCAATTCAATTTTCAATTCAGTTTATTTTATATATCCCAATATCACAAATTACAAATTTGCCCCAGAGGGCTTTACAATCTGTACACATACAACGTCCCTGTCCCAGGACCTCACATCGGATCAGGAAAGACTCCCCAAAAATAACCTTTCACTTGGAAAAAAGGGAAGAAACCTTCAGGAGAGCAACAGAGGAGGATCCCTCTCCCCGGATGGACAGATGCAATAGATGTCACGTGTACAGAATGAACAGCATTACAAAGTTACATAAACACATTACATGAATATGACAATGTATGAATGGAACTCCAATTCATGAAACAGAAGGAGGTAGAGAGGAGAGGGGGCGGGGCGCATCAGCAGGGCCAACGCGGGAGGCCGGCTCACCAGGCATCAGACACCGCCAGGTCCAATGGACCCTATGAGATGTGAAGTCACAAAGACTCCGGGGAGGAAGCAGAGTTAGTAAGGTGCAATGGAGTGATGTCAATTCATCCATAAGTAGAGAGAGAAGAGGAGATAGGTGCTCAGTGTATCCTAAAACATCCCCCAGCAGCCTATAAGCCTATAGCAGCATATCTAGGGGCTCGACCAGGGCAAACCTGATTCAGCCCTAACTATAAGCACTATCAAACAGGAAAGTCTTAAGTCTATTCTTAAATGAGGTGACTGTGTCTGTCTCCAAGACTGAAAGTGGAAGCTGGTTCCATAAAAGAGGAGCTTGAAACTGAAGGCTCTGGCTCCCATCCTACTTTGTAGGACTCTAGGAACCACAAGTAGCCCCGCATTTAGTGAGCGCAGTTCTCTAGTGGGGCAATATGGTACTACAATCTCCTTAAGATATGATGGTGCATCACCAATCAAGGCTTTGTAGGTGAGGAGAAGAATTTTAAATGTGATTCTTGATTTTACAGGGAGCCAGTGCAGAGCAGCTAATACAGGAGTAATGTGATCTCTTTTCTTAGTTTTTGTGAGTACACGAGCTGCAGCATTCTGGATTAACTGGAGGGACTTAAGAGACTTATTAGAGCAGCATGATAATAAGGAGCTGCAGTAATCTAGTCTGGAAGTAACAAACGCGTAAACCAGCTTTTCTGCATCTTTTTGAGACAAGATGTGCATGATTTTTGAAATGTTACATAGATGAAAAAAATGCAGTCCTTGAGATTTGCTTAATGTGGGAGTTAAAGGACAAGTCCCGGTCAAAGATAACGCCGAGATTCTTTACAGTGGTGTTACAGGGCAATGCCATCTAGAGAAACCACATCACCAGATAATTGATCTCTGAGATGTTCAGGGCCGAGTAAAATAACGTCAGTTTTGTCTGAGTTTAACATCAGGAAGTTGCAGGTCATCCATGTTTTTAAGTCTTTAAGACATTCTTGAATTTTAGCGAGCTGGTTGGTCTCCTCTGGTTTGTTCGATAGATATAATTGAGTATCATCTGCATAGCAATGAAAGTTGTTTGAGTGTTTCCTGATAATGTTACATGACTACTACTGTACTGAATGTTCTCCATGAAATGCCTCAACTCTTGTTCTACGGTAGCTGTTGCTCATTTGGTCAATGTTTTAAAGCATTAGTTGCACATGCAGAAGACAAGCCATTATTAGCAGCATGAAAAATGACTCCCATCTGGGGTTAATGATCTGTATCTGGTGCTAAATTGTTCGACCCATGGTGAAAACACACTTTGTACGCACCATTAGGGCTCCCCGACCGCTGTCCAGCCGGGTTGTGGCCAGACTTCTTCTTGCAAAGAACTATGTGAAAATGCCAGGCAGCAGCAACCTCCGGTTCTGAAAAGTGAAGCCAGTGCTGAAGTGCCCTAATGTTGCATTTCCTCTACTGGCCATCAGGGGGCACCTCCTCTGGTTGCGAAAAGAAGTCTGATTGTAGAGATTTATTAACTCGGTAAACACTGTAAACAGGAGTCTCAATTGCCAGTTTCAAGTCTTCTTCAATACAGCATGATATTATGGTCCCATTTCGAGTCAAGTGTATTCTTTAGGGCGGGGCTACTTTGTGATTGATAGGTCGCAACCACGGTATTGTCCACTCTGGGAGTCTTGTGTTTTCATCTTAGAACTTTAACCCTTTCACAGTGTATTTTCACTTGGAAAAAAAGTTAATTGTAACATTTTTTGTTGCCTAAATAAAGTCCTCCATTTCTTTCTCCACCCTCTCGTCTCACTTCTGGTTGTCCAAGATGGCGACGGCCAAAAAAGAAGTTGGCGACGGCCAAAAGGCAAAATTCAAAGCTTCAAATTGGCAGTCCACAAACCGATGGGTGCCGCACGGTGACTTCTCTTCTTATGTACAGCGTGTGGTAAATGCTTATTTGATAACACCTGTATTAATTTATCAAGTCTTTTTCTTACAGTAATCTGACTCGTTTTTACCTCGACACCTCGATACACCGGCTTTCTATTTTAGCTGACTCTTCACAATCATAATTGCTAATGTGACTATCTGCATCCTGTGGTCATTCGCAGGGCAGCAAGGTGTACAGGCACTGACGTTGCCTTCCTGAGAAGACTGACCTCCTGCTCCGGCCGGCTTGGCCGGAGGCCACCTCTCATCTCCGCTCTCCTCCAAAGCTGTCTGTGATCGTGTACAATATGCTACAAAAGAGCGGGTGGAGGGTGAAGGTCAGGAGGTTGTCCGTTTTGCGCCTGCAGCACCTCCTTTTATCTCTGCCCTTTCTGAATGTTCAGAACTTTCCACCTTATTGACTGGCCGCCTTCTCAAGGGCCAAAGGTATACGAATATCAAGGAATGCTCCGTCCATGTTCAATAATGTGCGCAAAATAATCAACAGGGACTCCTTCATAAGATCTCCAATGGCCAGAACCATCTACCGAAAAAAAAAAAAACCGATAAACAAGACATTTAAACTGGTAATTTCAGATTGCAATTTTGAATCTTTGGATTCAAGTTCTTTGGGGAGTATTCATGTACTTCTAAATCCCCTTCTAAATGCTATCAAATGTTGCTTTATTCATAATATTCAGTCAAAGGTCAATTTGAATACAGGGCTTCTCGTGTGAGGTAAAAAAAAAACGACGAGGAACACACGCTTGCGGGGAACACACGCTTTTATAGCCATCAGACCTGAGCCAACAAGTATCTGCAAATAAGTGTTATGGATTATGATTGTGTTCCAGACGGGCAGGGTGTGTGCCACCTAACGCAACAGAACGAGTGCCAAAGAGTTTTCGATGATCGGGGAAAACTATTTAGAAGTCCATTCAGCATCAATTTCTGCATTATTTTACTGTCGGTAAGCCCCACGCGTCTGGCACTCCAAACGGTATTAAAAGATTGTACGATTTGTTTCCAGTGCACACAAATTTGTATTGGAGCCCAGCAGTGAAGCGCATCAGAGGCCTCACGCTGTCACTAATGGATGAAATATTTACCCTACTCAACACTTTTAAAACTATTTAACGTGCCTTTGGTTGAGCATTCACTTTTCATTTAGGAAAGAGACGCACTGATGAGCTCCAGAGGTTTCTCTCTCTCTGTCTCTCTCTCTGTCTCTCTCTCTCTTTCTCTCTCTTTCTCTGCACACACACAAACAAATGGAACTGCCGTTCCCGACTGGACTGGGATCCATATTCCTTCTCAGTCATTAGGACATAAGCTGCTTTAACACCCAATCAGATGTATTGCCATCCATCCCGTTAAGGGTCACAAGGAGCCAAGGAGTCCAACACACAGATGACCACTTCCAGGGCCATTCAGAGCTTTTACTTTACCGGCTTTGCTAGTGTTTGGACTGTGGGAGTGAATCAAATCCTAAACTAAGTAATTTACACAATGGACTTAAATCCATTCAGAGAGCAAGAGGCAACTTAACAAAAATAACTTACAATTTATATTTATCGTAAACATTTATGTAGTCATTATGAATGGTACACCAGCCCCTGTTGATCTGGAAGGTTGTAAAGTATTGTCAGAAAGTGTTCGTTTTTTTCATTTAGCTAATTACTCACAAAATTCTCGACATAGAACCCACTAGTAGGGTGGAGTGACTGAACAGTTTCGGACACAGCATTGTTTCCACCAACAGAGAGAAATACTGTGCTCCTCCCAATCGGATTACTCTGTACTTCAACATTTTAGTGTTAAGTCCACACTTCCTGTGCAGGCACACGTCCAGTGTTTTACAATGAAGGCCCTTCGTAAAGAAGAGAGGATTTTCTGCCACCTTAGGCTTTTAATGCTAAATAAATACAATTAAAAAAGCACTGCACTTGCAGTAAGAGAAAACAGCAACAGGGAGTCTTCTAAATTCAGTGTGTTAAAAATAGAACAGGGGAAGTAAAATCTAAGTACTGCCTCTGATAATAGTCTGTCTCAAACAAAGACCTGCTTCTCTCTTCAGTCGAGGTAAACAAAAGCCCTGGCCAGTATTTCAGATTGTATGGCAGGCACACACACACACACACACGCGCGCGTGCGCGCTAACAAATGATAACTACCTTTGGGGAGACTCGCCCTACATATCCACTGTAGATACAGCTGGAGCAGCTCAAATGAGGCTAATGTTTAAACAATAACCATTTTCTCATCCCCCAGCACTGAATGTTTGAAGAGCAGGAGCAGCCCTCAGTATAAAACTCAGACGTTTTGCAGTCGGTGTTTGGAAAGCCACTGAAGGGCTTCCCAATTAATCTAAACCGCACTGTATATTCTAGCCTGCTCAGTTTCTCCTGAGCCGCGCAACCCTGAGGATATCGGCCCGCTCACTATTTGACACTAATGGGCAGAATCCTCCCTGAATCTGGATGATTACCAAATTGCACAGTCACACTGATGTAGAGCGCGCACACACACACACACACACACACGCGCACACACACACACACACAC
Organism: Cyclopterus lumpus; assembly: GCF_009769545.1. Classification (NCBI taxonomy): domain Eukaryota; kingdom Metazoa; phylum Chordata; class Actinopteri; order Perciformes; family Cyclopteridae; genus Cyclopterus; species Cyclopterus lumpus. Next base: position 19,300,716 of record NC_046980.1, on the reverse strand, counting down.
ATACATACATACAACGCGAGCCAAAACACACTCACCGACCACCCACACACACACACATCTCCAGGCGCTGCCTGGAGACAGAGCACTGCTTTCTCTTTTGACGGCAAACACAACTTAATCACGCCGACTCTCATTACACAGACCTCAATGTTGATGTAATTATCAAAATCTGATTTCACAAAAGGTCAAACGCTACACGAAGAACGTAAGCAAATAAGGCTGTTGCTCCGTGCTGCGGCCACTTGGGCACTCGTCCAAATGGAAAGTGATGCCGCATGATGTATTCTGTTGTATGCGCACACTTAATGAAATGAGGCGATGACACACATTTATTAGCACAACTCGGATCATATTTCTCACAGAGGCATGCCGGTGTCTCCAGCGAGACGTGTGCACTTGAAGGCACCTTGTTTCCAGGCCAGAGCATTGAGGACACACACTCACACAGACTACATCCAAACAAAAGAATGATTATTTGTTTTGGTCTGGGAAGGGGGTCCTCAACAACTACTGGGTGGATTTGCCATAGGATTTTACATATGCATTTCGTGGTTACCAGAGGATGAATCTTCTTTTGTGATCTGGCTTTTCTTCTAGCACCACTGTGAAGTTGACTTTTTTCTGTGTGAAATATCTCGCCATGGACTTTTCTACACATATTCATCAACCTTTGTGATCTGCCACCAGCAGGTTAACGAATTAATATATCAAGTGAAATATCTTGAAAAGATGTTCATACTTAAATTCATTTAATGACTACATTACTTCCTTGACTTTACCTTCAGCACCACCTCGTCAGAATGAATAGTATCAACTTTTGTGATTTCTTAACTTTTCATACATACATACTTACATATGCATACATACATACATACATACATGCATTTAGTCATAAGGACACACCGACCGTGCCGCTAGCGTTAGCATGACTGCAGACTCTTGTGTGTGTAGCTCTTTGTGGACTTTTCAAAAACTGAATCATGAACTAAAAATCAAATTCAGAGATCAACTGAATGAAAATAATACTTGCAGCCTGAGTGCCGATACTAAGTTAGAGGCAGATAGAGTATTCATATTTTATACATTTTCTTTACCAGCAATGCAACTGAAAAGTATGCAGCAAATCCTTTTCCTTTCATTCCACACTGTAAAAGACTCTAATTGACTCTGTCATGAACAAGCCTAAGTGTAACATATATTGGCACCGACCATGATGCTAATGCAGAATCTGTTTATTAAAACCATTTATTCACATGTTAAATATTCATGGGTCAGTTGGGCTGGCCACAAACTCTGAATTAAAGCAAACACGTATAGTGTCAGGCTTGTAGCTACCGCTGCCAGAGCATCAAATAGCTTTTTTGCTGTGTGTGTTTGCATTGTCGAAATCTTACCTAAAGTAAGGCCTAAAGGCATAGATTCATAATTCAACCTTCTTGGCTAGATATTCAGCCCAAATAGCAGGTTTGAAACAGTCAATGCAAGTCCATGTAAAAGCTGGTCATTTTTTGCCTACATGTGTACGGTCTACATGGGACCTTTGCCACTTAAACGTCTCCATAGCCTGAACCCGGTAGGCACGATGATTAACATTTCTCAACACAACTGGAGTATTCCTAGTGAGCAGTGCTTATGGGATATTTGGAGCAATTTTCTAAGATTTCAGCAATAAGAGAAAGGAGTGAACAAAAAAAAAAGCGAACCGCTTTTGTAGAGACGACTTTACTTCAGCCAACGTGCAAAATTAAAACATGAAATGAACAGGAGCAATTTAACAACAGATGGAAGGGGTGGGGGAGCTCTGTGAGACCCTGAACTGTGAAGAAGGTTAACAGCACAGCAACTGTGTCCTATTTTGGAACTACTGTTTTCATCACCAGTACCAGAACAAAGCAAAAGTTCAAAAAGAGTGTGAGGCGAATTCTTCCAAGAGATGTTTTTGATGCGCGGCCTCTTGCTCTCTTGCTATTTTTTTAAATAGTATAAGAAAAACAAAACAAGAGATAACTTCCAATGCTCCCCAATAAATATTATAAGTCTTTTTGTTAAACTACCAGGTTTCCAGCATCCATCTGCTACTTGTTTTTACTTTTTCTTTTTGGGTTGTTTTTTTAAACTGTAGGAGACAATCTGTGATAAACAGCCCAGAGAATTAAACGCAGGGGAGACAAAGAAGAATAATCTGTCCTGTGTCTCTCTACACTTGGTCAGTAAACCGGTCACACCCATGCTGCTCACATGTTTTGGCCTTGACTGTGACCCAGCAACGCTCTCCTGTGAAATAACAATAAAAGCATTCATATTTCAAGACTGCGCTTTGATCCATTTAAGGCTTTATCTTACTTCAAGTCCTCTCAAGTAAACAGATTAAAAATCAATAAAAAAAAGACAGCCAGGCTTTTACTCAGCAAAGGGATATCTAGATACTGCATTCGACCATTGACAATGACATCCTATTACAGAGATTAGATCAGTCGATTGGCATTTCAGGTACCTCACTAAGTTTGTTTAAATCCTATTTATCAGGTCGATCACAATTTGTATTTGTAAACTGAAGCCTTGATGACCACCAACGTTAATCACGGAGTTCCACAAGGTTCTGTGCTTGGACCAATTTTATTTACCTTATATATGCTTCCTTTGGGCAATATTATCAGGAAACACTCCATAAAATGTCATTGTTATGCAGATGATACTGTTTATTTTCATCTACGTAACATTTAAAAAATCAGGCACATCTTGTCTCAAAAAGATGCAGAAAAACAGGTTCACGCGTTTGTTACTTAAGACTATATTACTAGAATTCCTTATTATCAGGCTGCTCTAATAAGTCTCTTAAGTCCCTCCAGTTGATCGAGAATGCTGCAGCTTATATCCTCACAAAAGAGATCACATTATTCCTGTATTAGCTGCTCTGCACTGGCTCCCTGTAAAATCAAGAATCACATTTAAATCCTTCTCCTCACCTACAAAGCCTTGATTGGTGATGCACCATCATATCTTAATAAGTGTGTAGTACCATATTGCCCCACTAGAGACACAACAGTGGGGCATGTACAGTATATGCTGAAGCACAATCAAAATATATATCAAAGTAATTGGGTAGGCAATTGGTTTTTATTTTTGGTATTTTTGTGTAGTTCTTTTAACCCTTTGGGATTAAAAACAGGCTTTTGGAAAAAGCTTCTTATTCGAGAACAAACGAAAAAACAAACCACAATACTGCAACAGAATCCTTGAATTAAACCCAAAAATCGCACCACATCGCACCACTAATTTAGATTGAGGGATCTCCTGGTGCTATTGATTCCCCCGGGTCAATAATAGTCTAATTTTTCCTGCCGTCCCTGTTAATAAACTCCGCTGAGGATGTCCTCAAGGTCAATTCTGGTTTATGGTCACGTGACCTTTTCCCACCGGCACCCTGCTCTCAGAGTCGGTCCGTCACATTCTCACGCCCAACAGGCCAGAGGACACATCTTCCAGTGGGTTCACTTCGGCCTCATCAATCACCTCCCGAGGAGATGCGTTCACCAGGAAAGATGGACGAAATGTCCAACATCCAGCTGATAGGAACAACCGGAGTGGCGAAACTTTTTTAAACGGACAACGCAGCACTCGCACCTCTGACATCTGCTTTTCAGAATGAGCCATTGCAGATGGCGTTCCGAATTCTGATGCCGTCTCTTCCCGAGCCAAAGGTCCACTCAGTCTGTTCAGGAAATTCCTCCGGCTGGATAAATAACGTTTAGTCAAATAGACAGAAAAAAAAAAAAAAATATATATATATATATATATATATATATAGACCCGCTTCACTCCATAAAAAATCATTTAAGACTAAGAATAAATCCACGTCCAATAAAAATAACCACTACTGTAAAGACACTCGTATACATTTGTATAGGAGTGTGCTTATAGCAGTACGTACATCGGCCAATCAAGTTATATCAATGAATAATTCGGAGCTGTAGTTTTTATTTGAATGTGTAAAATGACATAACACCAAAATGAATCAAATACAACTGCATATGCTTATATCCTGAGTGTGAAAAGTGTGTAATTAAGAAGACTTGTTTGACCGACTCTATCAGTCTACATGGTGCGGCTCCTTGCAGATGTAGAGGTATGTCGGCAAAGAAATACTCTTCAACCAAATGTATTTTCGATCGACGACAACGTAATTGCACCACAAAAAAGAATATGTGCCAGTGTCATCCGGTTCACAAACTTGTGCGATGGGAACCAAGGATGAAGAGTCTAAAGCTACATTCAGGGCGCTGACCGGAGAACAGTGACGGGCTTTGTTCCCGCTTTGCTCCCGTGGGACACAATTTGGCTGATGGCAATGGGCCTGTGTCCATATGGGGGGATCCGGGCCATCTTCCAACATACAGGGACCCTTCATTAACGCTAGGACCGCCAAGACGGTCTGACAATCCTCATCTTTACATTTTCGATGGTGTCTGAAGCCGACAAGGTATATAACAAACTGAATTTCTGAGCAATTAGTCCTCTGATTAAGTAGGAACACGGCCTCTGATAAGGCTAACAACAACAATAACGGTTTTCAATAGTGGATAACAAAATGTAAAAATCACAGAAAACATATATTTTACAAAGTCTCTAAAAAGACACTGCGATTGGAGGCTGGATTTCAAAACTTCCAAGAGGCAAACAATTGCACCAAACCCTTATCAGATAGCTTCTCTGCTAAAGAACATAGAATGCCAGTTGTACTATGTTAAATAATCATGAAGTTGTATTTTAGTTTTTGGTAGTTTTAGTAGTTTGGACGGGAAACGTGCAGCAGCAGTAAATAATGACACAGATGTTATCATTTCATTTATTTTCCATTATTTCTACTCGCCTCATCAAACAAATGCATTTTTGATGCGCTTGTGAACATTATGATGAATAACATTGCTGAAAGGGATTTTGACTTGATTGCATGACGATGGTGATGGTACGTTATAGGATGGAGAACCTAGTGATCATTGATAAGTTGTAATAGTAAATATATATATATTGCAATATCATTATGTTTAACATCATGTACACCTTCTGTACAGCGTTGGTAAACCCAAATACAAGAACAAAAGAGTCATTTCCCTTTGTGCTATTTAAACATACTAGATCTCTAGCAATGAAATCCCTATCACCTCTCATGTATTGGGGTGGAAGCAGGAGCATGTCCCAAAGCCAGGACAAATTAGACTGACATGATCTGCATGGCTCGATACCATCAGTAGTGAATGAGAAAATAGGTTGTGGAATTTAAAGCTGGGGTTGTTAATCTTGAGAAACTACCAAGAGTGCGCTATTTTAAAATATATATATATATATATATATATATCCAACCCAAAAAGCCAAAAGCCAGCCCGACAATAGGTAGCAGCATTAGCTCAAAAAGTTGCAAAGTCTAGCCAGAAAGTCGCCAAGCCGGCAACACAGACTCTGTCTCTTCAGGCCTCCCTGCAAAGCCACTGCCACAAAATGTAATAATGAACGTATACAACGAACATGACGATTATTAGTGCGCAAAGCTGTCCGGGTAGAAGCTTGTGGAAGACTGCGGTGACGAGTAAGGAGTAGGTAAACATCCAGGTAGCCCATACAATAATTACATTACATTTACATTAGGGCCAAATGAAATAAATGGACAGGCTTATGACAGTCCTGCAGCAGCAACCGATACCGTTTTCTTTTTTTTCTGTTTTTTGTCAGAGGGTTTAATTCCTTGATTGAAAATTTAAACAAAAATATGATTTTTAAGACAATTAACTTTAAATTTCATTCAATAAAAAGAAAAATTATGGATGCGTTTTCAAGCACGTGGTGCAGACACACGTTATTAAGCTTGTCAATCAATGACAATTCACATCAAGTCCAGTTAGGCAGGCCGGCCGGGCAGGCATGTCAGCATAAGGGAGCAGCTGGGACCTCGCTGAGGCTAACTGGCTTTGCTACCTGGCTTGGCATCCACTGCTGGCGTCAGACCCCAAATGCCTGCATGCGGATGGACAGGCCGCACCCGGAGAGGGAGGCAGGTGAACGGAGAGGAAGGTGGCTCGCCAAACGCTGCTCCATAAGGTCAGCCTCGACCAGACCTTTGGCTGATGTCCTTGAAAGCCTCGCAATCATCTCTCCATCACCTCTGGAGCCCGAGGGACGATGGCAGAGCGGTCTAATGGCACTAATAAGGCCTCGGGAGACACATAGGTCAACCGGCAACACAGCCGCCCAAAAAAAGGAAAGGTAGAGGTGGCAGAATGACTCCTCTGACATTACAATCTAAATTCAACTGTCAGGCAGTGGGGAGGAGGTAGGAGGGTGGCTGCTTCTATGTACATCTGAGGGTGATTGACTGAGAGGTAGTGAGAGTTACTAAGCCATCCTCTATGTAGCCACTCGCTGATTTCCTCATCATCAGCCAATGTCAGCATCGCCATCAGGTAGCGAGGCGCTGATCATCACCGCGGCTGGACGAAGGCAATCAATAGCTTCGGAGGGTGGGGGGGAGGGGGTAGACAGCCATCATGGAACTGATCATCAGTCTGCGCGCATAAAAGACCCCCGAAGATATCGTATGTGATGTGGGGACTCATCGGCAGTCTGTCCATTTGTCGCATTGCATTAGCCCTCTATCTGATGCTATATATTACTACCCCTTTTAGGACTCTTACTGTGGCAATTGAGGTTAAGCACAAGGGCTGTAAGGTGGAAAAAAGTACTTGCAAGCTTTCTGCCGACAAAGATCTCCTAATTCCCACCATGTCCCCCCTTTTGTTGCCTTTTCCCTTGCTGCGGAGCGATACGACAGCTATCTCTGTGGAAGACAAAACAGTAAAAGAGAGCTTGATTTAAGTACTCACAGTTTCTCCAGGGCAGCCAGGCCATAGAAGGAGCCGTTCCTCAGCAGGGAGATCTTGTTGTTACTCAGGTTTCTGTGTAGGGGCAGAAGATGTGGATGGAGAGAGAGGATGAGGTGAGCGATGCAGAACATTTGTAAAATATCACACATTTGTAAATATCACAACAGTAGGGCAACAAGGTGTGTTTTGAGGTCGAAGCCAATGCTTAAGTGCCTTTAAGCTGCATTCTTTCTACTGGCCAGCAAGGGGCAAAAAGAAGTCTGGTTGTATAGAAGTCTATGATTAAATGACTCTACTCCTCATTTGATTTATTCCCTCAATAAACGTTGTAAACATGTTTATGGTCTCCATCTCCAGTTTCACGTCTTCTTCAAAACAGCATGATGTTCATTTTGTAAACGATGGTCCGTCCATTTCGAGGCAAATAGACCATAAAGCAGTGTATGTTTAATGGCGCGGCTACCTTGTGATTGACAGGTCACTACCATGGCGTTGTCCAGTCTTTGAGTTGCCTGTGTTTTCGACTGACAACTTTAAGCCTTTCACAGTGTGTTTTCACCTCATAACATTAATCGTAATCTTTTTCAGTCGCATAGAAAAGATGTATTCTGCGCTCGGTTGTTCTTAGCTCCGCCCTCTCATGTCACTTCTGACTGTCAATATGTCGGTCATAAATCGCAGATTTATATCGGAGGAGATTGCGGTTGTATATTACTCATCCCGGCCACGTCTCTGTCTTGTTTATGGCCGTCTGTGCTCAAGATGGGTAATGATCCAAACCACCCCCATCCTCCGCTCCTCCACATCAAAATATCGGCCTAATTGAACAACTTTTATTTTTTTAAATGCCGGTTCAGCAAAATTCAATCATCCGCTTGCTCACATAACAACAGCAAACAAATCAATGAAACGCACCACAGGGATCTTGACGTGATGAATACATATTCAGAGGCGATTATTATTATTTCAGCGGCAGACGTCGCTGTGTTTCCTTTTTTCTTTTCTTTTTTGTTGAATTATGTCCGGGCTGAAGTGTAAAAACCACATGTCCCTCGAGTGATGCATTTGTCTAGCGAGAAAGAAAAAGTGCTTGCAAGGGACTTCCTGCTGAGTGCGTTACTGGTGGGCAAATACACACACACACACACACACATACACATACACACACACACACACACACACACACACATACACATACACACAAGTCATGTCCCATTATTCAGCACATTGGGCCTTGAGCTTTCCCTCAAAGCGCACCAGAGTGAAAACACAGACAAGAATACAATCACGTAAAAACACAGCGATATTTCTATTCCCCTGAGGTCTTTCTGTTGAAACAGTGGTATATATTCCTTAACCAGCCTTAAATCTCAGCTGGTTAACTTGAGCCTAACTAAAAAAAAACGTGTAGGTACGTGAATGATTTAGATTCTCGTACCTACAATGATTTAGAAAATTAAAAAAACAGTCCTTCACAGCACTAACAAACACACACAGTGCAGAGCATACAGTAGAGTCTGGTGTCATGGTCCCACGGTGACTTGTTAGAGCACAGAAGGCCCGCTTGTTACCTGTTGCTCGAGTGCAAAAGAGACATTTCAGACGCTGGACCAAGTCTACTAATAACGTCCGCCGTGTTTGGCCATTACAGGTAGTGAATCACACCACATGAGGATGAGGACATGTTTGTGTAACCGTTCCAAAAAATAATAAATACGATTTGTTTTAAACTGAAGGACATAAAAATAAGGAATGAAGTTAGATTCCACTTCACAGACTATGACATTCATGTTCTCAGTTGGACTCACACTACTGGTGATGGGGTCCTCCATGGACACAATATTTTCTGCCCGAAGTTGGACCAGTTTCTCTCAAGAGATTTCCGTCTGTGCCGTTTTCTTTAAATAAAACATTGTTTCCAGTCGAAATGGGTTGACAGTTGTGGGGTTGCTTTTTACGAAGTAAAATGGCCTTCATTTTATGTTTAGTTTTTTTGCCTATGTGACAATGAAGAGAAAAATATATAAATGAAAAAACCCTTTGTAAAATGTTCTTTATACTACAATATATTTTAGTTTTTTATTGTTAAATCATGTCATTCCTGGGGCCATTCATTCTACTGCTGGGTCATAGATAATAGATAGATAGATAGATAGATAGATAGATAGACAGATAGTAGACAGATAGATAGATAGATAGATAGATAGATAGATAGATAGATAGATAGATAGATAGATAGATAGATAGATAGATAGATAGATAGATAGATACTTTATTCATCCAGGGAAATTTGGTTGTAGCAGCAGCAAACAAGGACTAAACATAAAATATTAATATTAATATTAAGTATGACAAAATGCACAATATATACAATACAATAAATACATTTTAATTAAATAATAAAGAAAATGAAAAAATGCAAAGTATAAGGTGTATACAATGTATATAAGGTATGTACAGTGAAAGCACTGCAAGGTTTATTGAGGTTGTTCAATTTCAATTTGAGGAGGATCTGGCCAGAGGTGATTTATTATAAAGTCTAATTGCAGTTGGCAGGAATGTTGACAGAAATCTGTCCTTGTGACAGCGGCGCTGAAGCAGTCTGTTGGAGAAAGTGCTCCGCTATCCCTGCAGCTAAACTAAATATTCTGCCTGTTCTCAGAAGCAAATCAAAGCTGCTTCCAAAATCTAAACGTCAAGCTGCACTAATCAATATTTTTGAATTAACAATGGGTTAGTTGACTACGGGTAAAGAGAAAGGGGTCGCTTGTCGCGACAAACCCAGAGAATTGTAACGAACTCCCCTTCGGTTTTAGCATCTTTTTATACTGGAACGTAATTGTTTTCATTCAAAGAAGCTACTAAACCCACTGCACGTGGCCCAGCATCAAACAGCACACAGACAAAGTTAGCGACTCGCTGGAAACAAACGGGGAACTTCGCAACTAAAGAGCTGGTCCAGAATAAAACGCAGCTAAAAGGAGAACGAACAGCGGATTTTCCCTTGTTGTGTAGCCAACAACACTCGTTCAAATGCATGCTTGTGTTGCTCTGCGTCTCCCTGGTGTGTGATAGGCAACTGTTTAAGAACGCGTTCACCATCTCAACTTCGTATGGTGGTAATATTTTAGTGAAATGGTTGCACCGTCAAAAACATCCATTAATGTAGGTCTGCTGACTAAATAGTCAGGAACATTCACATGCTTTATATGAAACCGTTCAGGGGCTTTCACACATTTACTGAAGGCTTGTATGAAAGTAGTATATCTTTTTAATGTACTACTCGTAGTAGTAATAGTAGTTGTAGTAGTAGTAGTATTAATAGTAGCAAAACTAAACATTTTGAAAGAGTTTCCAAACATCAAGAACAAACATTGAGCAGATATCAAACTTTTGAAATCCACAACTATTGGTCTTGTATTTGTTGTTGAAAAGTTTAACTTGGCAAAATTCTGCCTTCCCTCGTCTCACACACACACACACACACACACACACGCACACAAGCCATAAGCTGCAGTGCAAAAGGACGAGCGGCTAATGATTTATATTGCGCTTATTCTGCAGCCCAGATTCGCATCATTTGAAATACACCTCGGACGGCGTTTCTAGATTTCATATCTGCTCAGATATTGATTGCTTCGGTCGGCTCTTAAATCATGCGCTGCAGGGCTGCGGTGTGTCCGTGAGACGCTCTGCATCTGTGCACGCCCCTGCAATCTGCTGGCAGGAGCGCTTCTTTGCATGCCTGATGTTGCGTACCTCCTGCCAGCACATGACCACACACGCACTCACACAAGGTCAGGTCCTTCTGGACACAGCCTCGCACATTTTGCATTTGCGCCAGTGTATTTTCTTACTTTAACAAGCTTGATGCTGATAGTCTCTGGGGAAAGTACACATCTCTCCCCAGAGCAATAGCAGTTGTCTTGGCACAACAAGTCGGACTGAGATGAGGAAATCCCCTCTCAGCCAAAAGGTCAGGACGGACACAAACTTTTCAGCATATTCGTGTCAACATCCAAGACTGTGTTTACATCTGGGTTTACCCTTAAAAGCAAACATCTGAGAATATCACGTCTCCATTACATCAGGATAAGACTTATTTACAGAGAACTGGTGGCCACATCTGTCACAATACAACTAGATACACAGGAGATACACACAGTGGTATCAGAGGAGACTATTGGCTGATCACTGAGCCCTGTGTCCCTTAGTTACTGTTGCTACGCCTGTCCAGCTGGGGGCTTCTCTCACTATGTCCCTATTATCACAGTGATAATAGGGACAAAACTTACCACTCAAAATGTGCAAACAAATTTATTCTGTCTTTCTTTTCATTTAAGCCAACGGAGGAGGAGTGAAATCTTGGAGCTGGAGTGAGCTAAGGCTCAGTAGATTAGTTGTAAATCTGTCTTCACTGGACTTGTGTGATGTCTTTGTAGAAAAAAGGTTAAACAGTGTATTAAATAAGAACATGATAGCTAACTACTGGATCCGGCTGTTCTCACTCAGTGTTTGTACTGTGTACTGCAAAACGTAATGCACAATAATTAGTATAACCACTGTAACTGTGAGCCAGGAAGTGCAGGGCTGCACGTAGAAGAGCGACGTGGTCTGCGTGGGGTGGATGGATGGGTCAAACCAACACGGGACCCTCACCCAGAAGTTTACATTGACTTATTTTTTGTGACGTAACCTACGCAAATACTTCTGCTCTGAAATGTGCCTATTTAACAGCGTAAGGTACAAACAGCGCAAGTCACGCAGGAAATAGTACTTATTTTAACCCAAACCCCTTTCCCTAAGCCTCGCCAAGTAAGTGTTTTTACCCAAACCACAATCTTTCCCTAAAGAGAAGTGTTCTATAAATCGAGGTTGTTGTTTTTTTAATCGGAAAAATAACTATTTTTAAGATGTTATACAAACCGTTGTAATATGATTCTTTAGCTGGATAATATGCAAAAAAAAGGAGATGCTGGACTGCAAACTCCCCAAAGCCCAAAAGAGTTGCATGACAATGGAGTGAGAATGGACCCGGGAATTTACAGGCAGCCATTTAGAGCGTAAGCACTATTCTTATGGACTTTTGTTGTTGCCGATCCAGACGTCGATATATTTCTGGGGTTTCTGTCCGTTCGGATTTGCCTCGACGCAAATCGCTCCGGGGACAGAAGAATTGCAGCCAACATGAGCCGGCATGGAGTCGACAGGAGAAATTGCTCGGCCAAACAAACGGGTCAATCTTCACAATGTTTCACACACAAATTTATTGAAAAATTCTGTCGGTTTCAGAGGCGCGGTGGAGTTCATCCTGTAGTTTCCAGTGCAGAGCTCATTTATTTAAAGCCACATGTAGACGGTGTGACAAAGCAAAGGTAGTCGAACACTAAGATCATGAGATACCAAGGCTGTCACTGTGTTTTGTCCCGGGCCTCCCCTTCTGTTCCCTCCGGAACGCTACACCTCCCTCTGCGGACGGACGTCCCACTCAGGGACAGGGGGCCTCTGTTTGTGCAAATTCAAGCGTGTCCTGTGCATGTGTGTGTGTGTGTGTGTGTGTCTGTGGGGGTCTGCTTGCCGACCTCTGCGTGCCTATCTCAGGCTTCTGCGTAACGTCCAGGAAATCACAGGAAAAACAGAATTAAACATTGTGTAAACAGCCCAGGACAGACTTGTGGAGCGTCTGTCCAAATCTCTATTTACATTATCAATTATGTCCTCGACGCATGAAGCTGCTCTCTATCGGAGGGAGTAGTGCGCACCGACTCAGTATTGTCTCTGCGGGCAGCAGCAAATGGTTCATGTCATTTGCTCGCTGTGTGTCAGCGGCCGGCCAACAGCCAGAGGCTGGTACATCCTCGACCACAGGGTTTGCACTTTCACAGTCCTCCCATGTGGCGCATTCGTGTGAATTAGGCTTCTTTTTTTTGTGAGCTCAAAATGACAAGGTTGCAAAGTTCATGCAGTTGGGTAGATAAACATTCGAAAGTCAAACATGAGGCACATTTAAAGACTTCTTATGTCAAGACAATATCATCATTGAAGTCCTTTTTCAAGTAAAAAAGAAAAATTATTCCAGCGTGTCATGCTCTTTAATGACTGCGTTGGCTGTTGGTCGGACAATACAAACAATTTGACGACTTCCCTTTCCCAAACTATTTTGCCATATTCTATTTGCTCCTTACTCTGGAAATCTGGTTTACACCCACCTTTATATATCTAAATGTATTTAATGAGGCCAATCACACCTCCCGTGAGGTGCCAGCACACACATCATATAAGGGAGCTTTCAAACTCTCAAATCCATTGCTGCCAATGATGACGCACGGAAGACTCGCCGCAAAAGCGAGAGTGACGTACTCATGAGGAGTGAACCATACCATCCTGACCTTAAATTCATCAGAGTACAGCAACTTCAGCACAAGAAGTTACGGTTTCAGGCCAAGTGGTAAAGTCAGTATCTGTATATAGCCCTGCATTGAAAAAGGTACTTTGTTTTGAGTGTGTCCAAGCATTACCATCAAAAAGACAACTCTGGAAAAAAAGAATGACCAAGCCTTCTGCTTAAATGGTTTTAGTAACTGAAAAAATGCCATTGAAAGCTTTAATAGCGAGTAAAGTAAACCATCATGCTGTAACAACAAATGCATTGGAGAAAACACCTATTCACACACAACTACTACGTGCAATGGCTAAAACACAGCAGGAGGCAAGGCTCAGTCTAATTAAAATGATGATAGATTTAACATTTTCTAATTTATTTAGTTTTTTTTCACTACACATCTAGTAAAAGCTGTTTATATATATTTTGGATATAGACTGTATTTGTTACTGTTAGGCAGTGTCCCTACCAATGCTGAGACCAAACCTACGCCCTTGGTGAGGGATATATACTGTATATACGGCGCTAAACCTTTGCAAGAGCCTCAACTTTAGTGTCAGAACAAAACACACAAACCAAATTAACATTATTCAACCAACGTGGGTAGCAGCCAATGGTATGGAACGCCATGTGCTCTCGTGAGACTTGATTTGGAGTGCGTTGTCAGAGGTTACCAGGACATTTAACTTGTATTTTCTTATTTCAGACGAGCTTTCAATTACTTTTCCAGGTTTTGTTGTTCATTTTAATTTGTATTAACAGATATTAATAGTGAAATCTCATTAATCCGAAGTCACACTTTGATTCAGTCCACGGGCTATAAGGCTAGAAGTCATTGATCATTGAACACAGCGAGAGCGATTCATAACAATTCTTCCCTAAACAGGAGCTCTGGCTCTCCTTTCATGCTCCAGCTGGGATTTTTCTGTGAGGTCCAACTGAGAAGTCACCGCTCCAGAAACCAGCCCGGCTTTCAGAGACATTCAACTGCATTATTATGGGAGAACAGAATGCCATCAACCACACCAACCGTGAGGACTAAGTGGAGTAAAGATCACGATGTGAACTATTACAAACATTTGCATCTGCTGGCCTCAGGGTTGCTAGCCACCTCTCTTCAAACAGCCAAACCCTGTGTTATTTTAGAAGATCGAGTTAGACACAGCTAACCACAATAACATATTTTATTTCTGTGAACATTGACGTTGGATTGGAAACAGATATTGCTCCAGGGGTTACCTACAGATGAACATACTAACAGCGCTGCACACGGTAAATGATCGCACATCTGCAGAGGTGCCAAGTGAGTAAGATGACTTCACTTGAGACACTCTGCCTAGTTTCAGGACATAAATAGAAGTGCATTGCTAAAAGACATAGTTGCTCCGATAATCGGGGGGCTCCACCAACCTTTACGGTGCCGTTTTACAATGTGCGCTGCTGAATTTCATCACGGCACCAAAAGGGAAACAAGGAGAGACGGCAACGTGAGGACAACTGCTGGTAATTATCTGTGGGGTTTTAAAACACTAAATCAATTTTAAAATTTCTGAAAACCCCATTTTGAAATGTAACGGATGGCCTTTGACACGTCTAGAACACAGCATCAAACTTAGGGCCTCTGACAAACCGGCGATACCTGGACCCACTCGGCTGGAGCCATCTCGAAGTGTTCAGCTCGCCACCATGTGATGAGCAGCATGTGGATGAGGTGAGGTGGCATTTTTAGAGATAAGAGCTGGCACTTGCTAAGACCTCTACATAACCCCCCCCCCCTTCCCAACCCTTCCCTGATTCAACCACACCATGATACACACACACTGAGAAAGGCCTGGAGAGTGAATGTGCTTCCATCGCAGCTCCCCTGTGATCCCGCCCTGCTGCAACACACACCAGGGTTTGAATCTCCTTGTTTTACAATGAGTCGGAAATTAGGGGAGAGACAACAAGTTGTAAGTTACCCTCCACTACACCCATATTTATGACCCTTTAAGTGACGTCAGTATTTCCTCAGCGGTGTGGGGGAGGAGGGGGGGATAGCACAGTTTCCTTGGCAGACGTTGTATTTATCTTTACCTAATATTTTTAGTCTGGGTTTCGACACATTCTTGGTTTTCCAAGGCTGCAGATCGATTTACCGACTCCTATCTTTTCTCTCACTCCCTGTCTCTCGCTCTCTCTCTCTCTTCCCCAGTGGTCACGAACTCAGCGAGTCATCAGTGCCCGGGGCAAAACCGACCTGCCGTTTTCTCCAAAGCACGCCACGTGAACAGTAGTTCCAGAGCCTTTCAGGCAGTAGAATCTCTTGACTGATGTATCAATACATGTCCACAGAAACCTCGGGGGAAACCTTGACAAATAATGCCCACCCACCTTCTGCCAATTAGAGGGGTGAATCAATGGCCGACTCTTCAGATGAACAGCCACGTACACGTGTGACACACCATTCAGGGCCAGGTAATGCCAGGTAATGCACAGGAGGATGTGTGTGTGTGTATATGTGTGTGTACGTGTGTGTGTGTGTGCACATCGATGAAATATTCATGCACAAGTACTCAGAACTCTGAGGAGGGTAGAGCACAAACAGCCCTTTAACAGACGAGGAAATAGCCCCCGAGGAATAACAGAAAGGGAAAATAAGAGAGAGGGAGTGAATAACAGAGGGGGTGGGGGGGTGGGGAGGGGATACACAGAATTATATTTTTAGCGATAAAAAAGCCAAACAACAACAAGATGAAAGAAGGCTGAGAGGAAAAGAAAGTGAATTGTGTTTTGTTTGTTCGCTTCGATGCCCACAGACTGCCCACCAACAGACTGCCGCAGCACGTGACGTACAACCAGCCGCTGTTTTACAGCCATGCTTCATGTGGGTCTTTCTTGACGTCGGCATGGCGACCAACATCTGCTTGTAGTGGTTTGGAGCCGGCCTCCATCCTCTTCAGGCACCGCAAACAGACCCTCCTGTCTGTCTCAGAAGGAGTGGTGATGATGATTGTTGTGGACTCAATGCCAAACACCCACAGATTCGGCTCTTTTTTTCTGGACAGGCTTTGGAGGAGCTTTAAGGTTTTGGAGTGAGCCTAAATCAGAAACGTTGCATCTCTCCAGGAATATTGAATGCAAGAATAAGCCTTTTACCACTATAACTGTCTGTACTGAAGAAAAATAACCGGTGTGTCATTTTAGGCCCTTTGCTGTCTTTGATTTAACCGCTTGTCCTGTTGCCAGTTTGGCAACAAAACAGCTAGAATAAACCATTGGAGCTTCTTCGCAACAAACACGGATCATGAGAGTAGTGCGTGAGAACCTAAACCTGGAACAGTCACTGGTCACGAAACCAAAACAAGGAGCCGAAAAGTCATCAAAAGCTTCTTAGAACCAGTTCCACGCCGCGAGCCCTGATACATTCAGTCATGTAATGAGCTGTTAAAGGCTCTTTATTCCACCTCCACTCCCTGTCAGGTTAACACCGGTGGCGGCACCGCTAGCTGCAAGCCACCGGCTCGGTGGTCGCCATGTTGAGAGACGTGCGGAGGCAACACACGCTCTGGATCTCTTGACCCTTCCCCTTTAAAACAAAAGGTATTATTGATTGCTGCTATAACATACTTTTAGTCTGTTCTGCTTGATGTTCACTGAAGGGACATTATTGTCAGAGTATCATGCGTTTGAGCTGCTCTTTTCAAAGGCCGAACAATGATTCAGGTTGCAATAAATGAATTTTGATTGCGACACAGGATGTTAGCACTCCCGGAATTGCGACAACCGCGTCAAAGTCAGTTCAAACCCGACCGGCTAGTAGGCCGAATAATATGCAAATTATGCAAACAGGTCAGCGTGAGGGCTGCAGTACCTTAAAATAAGTTTTTGGGAAGGACTTTATACGTTTTTGGTTATGAGCACAGTGAGCCTGCAGAAGACACTCAAAGCCCTCCTCCCCTCCCCAAACAACCACACTGTAAAATATAATTGCTGACCTTACTTAAAAAAAATAGTGAGCTTAACTCATGTCTGCTTACTTTGTTGACCATACTTAAAGAAACTTGGTAAAGAACACTTTCTGGTGAGTTATTAAACTTATCATCTTAAGTAACCTTTACTTAAAAACAACGAGTGAGGAGGACCCATTTGCAAAGCTCGGAGAAACTCGGCAGCGCTCGACTCGAATACGCATACGCATGACCACTGAAGACGTTCTTTGTGAGGCGGAATGACGAAGTGGGAAGTATCTTATCCCTGATTGGGGCCCTTTTTGGTGGTACCTCGTGTCTTTCCAGTCGGGTCCAGTTGCAGCTCTCAAGTCGCCCCATTCAAAACCCAAATGCCTTCAAGAATAAAATAAAAAACTCATATCACACTCAAACGGGTATCTGTACACCTTCACATGTCTGCATGATAGTAGAGGGCTTCTACTAATATCTCCTGTTACAAAACAAAAAACAACAACAGAATTTTCCCTAACATCATCACAGGTGCAGGTGTGACAGCTGAAAACGGTAGGCCGCAAACCTGATCAGCCTCCTGTATTTGAGTTTTGGATGGCGTGAAGCTGCGACTTGACCTTACGGAAACACACCAAAGGATCCTGATCAGGGCTAACAAGCTGTCATTTCTATTTCACTTAGTGTTTGATGCCACTGCATCAACCTGTTGTTCTCAGGCTCTTCTACATTATGTTGTATTTACATTTGTGCTATTATTGTTGTTTCATTCAAATATCATCCTTATATTTAAATACCCCAGTCCTTGTGAGAATCCATATTCTTTATTAGCTTTTGCAACCATTCAGTGAATTATATGATGAATGAATGAATCCAAGCTCTCACTCTGGAGGAGCATCTTCTTTTACTTGATGATCTAATAATATCAGAATGTAGCTTCGTCTTAGTGTCTGTCTCTTCAATGATTCGATTCGTTGATTTTGTGGAGCCCTGTTTTGCTGTGAGGCACAAATATAACCATTGTGTGTTCTACCATAGAAATGCAAAGTGACATTTGATATGTAATTTTGTTTTTTATGCTGATATTGTTGTTGTTAGGACTTTGGTGACCTTCTGGACATGTGTCCCACACCTCCATGGGGATCCTGACAGTGAATGCTGAAGACACTGTGGCCTCTCCTCACTCACTGCACCTGGAGTACAGCTACTGCCATCGTTTTGGACGGAACAGTAGTGATGGGTGACCATGACAATCTTCCACATGCCATGAGCCTACTCTTCGAACTTATTACAATATACAGTAGATTGTGGAGGTCCGTTCATACATTCTGTCATATTCATTGAATGTGTTGTAACTCTGTAATGCTGTTTATCTGTACACATGACACCTATTGCTTCTGTCCATCTGTGCATGGTATGTGACATGCCAGGCTTTTTGTAGTGGAATTTTGCAAATGCCAAAACTGTGTTTATCATAGTCTGTGTTCCAAAACTTAATCTGGCAGCACGTCAAGCATTTTAAGCACGTTGTTTGATCTTAAGAAAATGTGTGAGGACAAAAACTCAAAAATACATTTGTTTTTCTTATAAATAAACGTTGTCTTCCATTATAACTGTTCTCTATCTTTGTTTCAACAGCTTATAGTAGTTGTAGTTCAGCTTACTTGAGAATAATAGTTCAGCTTACTTGAGAATTTTAAGGCAATCGGTTTCCTCATTATTTCCTAGTAATGTGGACACTTGGACTAGTAAAGATAACTCTTTCTTATTAGTACTGCTTACTTAATATAACTTGGATCTATAAGTTATCTGAACGAGACTATTTATTGTCAACATAATTAAAGATTTTAAGTTAACTTTACTCATATCTTTAAGTTGTGTGAATTTACATTTTAAAGTTAAACTAATTAATAATTTTGAGTTAACTATACTAATGTTTACTGCAATTACATGAATTGCCTAAACTCAGTTTTTTTCAGTTTTAAGAACTTAAAATGATTGAGCTACTTTACTTAGAAATGTTGAAGCAACTTATTACATTTTACAGTGCAGTTAGTGGTAGTCACATCGTCTCAATCAGCCTCCTGCTCGGCCATCCGGTTGAATGTTTTTAACCATCCCTCGCTTTTTTCTCAGCATCCTTTCTGTCACTCCCCTTCATTCCTCTAGTGCCTGCCTCTCCATGCCCACTCCCCTCCACCCCACCGGACAGGCGCGGTGTCCTCCTGTTAGAACGCTGCCTGAGACAGGTGGCGGCCACAATCTTAAGCTGCTCAATCTCTGCTGAGAGGCAACCATTCCTCTGTCAGAAACTGGACGATGGGGAAAGAACAGGCGGTTGGATCAAGAGCCACCGACACTCTCTCTCTCTCTCTCTCTCTCTCACGCAGCGTTCTTATGTACGCAAATGCTGTTTTGCGTGATTATGAAGTTGTTTTTCTTGGCGTTTTTCTTGCCGTTTGCAAGGCACCGCATTATCGCCGGCTTCGTTCCTCATAAAACTGTTAAAGATGCAATAAGAAAATAAATAAAAGCAACAAAGCCCAATCTGGATCTGGGTAGGCGCGCTTCAACGAGAGAGCTGTTGTTGAGGGAGCAGCTCTGCGAGGAGCTCAAATTCGACAAGGGTGGTGACATCAGGGGGAAGACGGAGAGAGCACGCGGGGGAGGCTTAAGGGTTATTTGTCGGAGGGAGTGGGGGACCGGTATGTGCATACTTCCCCTGATGCATCTGTTTATTTGCACAGCACATCTAAACAAAAGAGCGAACGGGGAGTCCACCTCAGTCTGACAAAGGTCACATTTCCTAACGCAGGAAAACTGCTTCCTGGCTGGCCGGGGCTATGCCGGAGGGTCTTATCACACCGAGGAACGAGGGCTGATCCCAGAACAGCCGGAGCACAGTGAACACAAGGAGAAAGAAAAGGGGAGAGACAGAGACGCCTCACCTTGCAGTTATGTTAATCCCTACTGTATATTCCTAAATGTATCTTTGTTAGGGCTCCAGAAGCCCCAACACGCACACAAACACACACTCTTGATGGATGTAAAAACAAAACCCTTTTTTTAACCATTCCCCTACTTACAAAGGAACACAAAGAAAAAGCACGGAAGCAAACACCACTCCAGACAAATTGCAGTAAGCAAAGTATAGATGTGAATAAGCCATGGTCAGAGCTCAGAGCGAACTTGTCGAGAGCCTAAACGTTTCACTTCCCCTCGTGGAGAAAAAGAAAGACGTCAAGTTTCCAAGAATAAAGCGGTCTATTAATCTAGCAGTCGATCCGTGCACCTGCTGAGAGAGTGAGAAGGAGGGGGGGTGGGGGGGGGGGGGGGTTATCAACCCCTCGAGTGTTTGAAGTGCTATTTCATCTACAAGAGAGGCGCAGGTGAATATTAAGGGAGGGTTTCTCGAAGCAAGATCTATGCTTAAATAACTTTGAACACAATGCAAAGACAATGCAAATGGCATCCCCTTTTTGGAAAACTTGTTTGGTCTATTCTGGGAGAGTCTGTTCTTATTTCTGTCAGAGCAATAGTCTGAAACTCAAACTTATTCCATTCAAAATGATGAGACCAGCGTTCCTTTATTAAAACAACTGGAACGATAAATCAATTACCAGAATTGTTTCCTCTCCCGACTTATCAGTTAAATGAAAAAGTGTCTCAGGTCTCATAGACAAAAGGATATAATTACCAATTTATATTGAATCGGTAGCCATCATGTTGTGAATTTTGATTGATGATGGTCTTTCATTTGGAAACAATCTAAATATTGTAAAAGGTTCTGCTTGTTATGTTGTTCCTTGACTAAATAGTTATCTCCTATGTTTAGCTTTCAATATTATTGCCATATTTTATGTTATATGGCCAACATATGGACCCATAACGTCTCTGTAGCGTAACATTCTGTGGACTATAAGTTGCGGCTTATTGATTTATTTGATTAGTGTGAAATACCTCTAAGAGGACCCATTTATCCTGGATAGAAAGACGTCCTGATGATTTGTGTCAGAGATCTTTAACCTTGTGGAATCAATTTAGAGCGGTTAATGCTCCCGCCCTCTCGTTCAAGTACCACTAAGTGGGGATTTAAGGATCTCCAGGGGCCCTTCAGGCTTTCTGAACAAAAAATGGTTTTCCAACAAGGTTCAGATCCAATAATCTGATTCAATAGAAAATAATGAAACAATAAAGGGTTAGGGTGCAGTGAATCAAGCCTCTACTCACAGGGACACGGTTCTGTTGGGCAAGAAGCTGGGCGGCAGCGTGTCCATCAGGTCCACGTCGCCACACACCACCTTGACCCTTCGGACGTGCTGCCGGCTCAGCTCCTTGGTCCTCTCCGCAGAGCAGTGACAGCTGTCAACGGTCAGATCCGGGCAGTTCCTGTTGCTCAGGCTCGACTCCCATAGCCCGACGGCGAGGCACAGCAAAGTCAGCACTCTCATGGTGGAGCGAAATTCTTTTTAATTCTATTTAAATAAATAAATAAAAATGTAAATACATAAGAAAACCCTCTTTTCAGGTGATATCCTCCCAGCTGTGGCAAGTCGGGACCATTTCACGTTCGCCCTCCGTCACATCCCGGCTGCAGCCTGTGATCGAGCCGCGGGTCGAATCCCACCTGCTGCGTCCCCCCCGCCACCCCTCCAACCCTCCACCGACAAAAAAAGAAAGAAAAATGTTCAGCTGGAAACTTTCAGCGGTTAAACACCGAGAGGAAAGTTAACCACCGGGTGTGGAGGAGAGCTGCATATTCGCCTCCATGCTCCGAGATAAAAAAAAGTCATTTTCCTGTGGAAGGGATAACGAAAGAGAAACTTCCGACGGCGCGCTTTCGAAGTCCGGATAAACTTTACTGCGACACATCGTTTCCTGAGCGGCGGCGCATGTGAAACATGCGTCTGCGGGTGGTTCTGTCCTAACTGATCATCCGCGGAGCCGGTCTCGCTGCACGCTGGTCAGGGGGTCTCCGCCTTTACGCCCTCCCATCATCCGCTTCTTGCGCCCGGCCACTTGTTGCGCACTGGTGTCCGCCAGAGTCCCTCCCCGCCGCGCCCTGACAGACTCGCGTGTGTTTGTCTAAACGATATCAAAACAAAAGAACACTTTTTATTTTATAATTCCAGTTTTAAGTGACTAATTAGTAACTTAAAGCCACTCTCCCAAAGGGTTCCCCCCTCCCCTCCCCTCCCACCCCACCCCAACACACACACCGCAGTGTCAGGGGTGAAACGCAAACATTTACACCGCGTAATATTAATTTAACTAATTAATTTTAAAAAGTGTTTGCTGTTTGTTTTGCTCCTCATTTACTCGGGGGCAGCTGCGTCTCTGTGGCCTGGACGCAGAGTGAAAATGATCCTGAAAGACGTCTGAATGACGCGCGTCCTTCTCCTGTGATGCTCTCCATTTGTTAACAGTTGTGTCCCGGTTCATTTCCAGTTGCTTGCAGTTCACGCGAATGACGTGAGCTGACGGGGAAGTGAACACGAATGAATCAAAAATATATGTTTTACAGCGTTATGTAAATGTGTCGAGGTCCACAATGCATTGGTAGAGGCGTCAAGACAAGCAGAGCTCTTGCCAAGAAGTCACTTGCATATCAGTCTTCACTCACTGAGTGTACTTGGTAAGAGATTGGAGTGCCATTTTATTTATATATATATATATATATATATATATATATATATATATATATATATATATGGTTGGGTGACGATCTATAACAACTTTATACGTAAACTATAAAAACTGTAAATTATTCAGAAAACGCTATTCATTGATGTAAATAACTTATTTGGTATATTTGTCATATGAAAGTACACCATGATGTCTGCTGGGTAATGTGTAAGTTGCTGGTGTGTGTCTTTTTCATCACGTGACGAGGCAATGTATTGTGACAAATATGCTCTGTAGCAAGAATGACATATTTGATAAGGTATAAGTAATTGGCCGAGGTCATGTTCACCTCCTCCCCCCCATTAATTCTCTCTACTGAACAGCAGGGGGCGACGCTTTTGGCTGCAAAAAAAGTCTGATTGCATGGAAGTCTATGAGAAAATAACTCTACTTCTCCCTTGATTTATTACCTCAGTAAAGATTGTAAACATGACTTTATGGTCTCAATCTCTATAGTTTCAAGTCTTTTTTCAATACAGCACAATGTTTATTTCGTAAAATATGATCCATTCAGAGTCAAATAGGCCATAAAGCAAGGTATGCTTTAGGGCAGACTCAGAGTGATTGACAAGTCGCTGCGGCTACCAGAGCCATCCACATCTTAGCCACAGTCTACGGGTGAAACTCACGTGACACAGATACAGGAAAACTGTCTTTCAGTGCGCAGTCTTCCTTTCTGACCAGCTAGTTTGGGCTGAAAAATGTGCTTGAGAACATGACCATGCCGCCGCCACGCCTTACAACAAAAAAGCAGCAGAAACAAAAGACACAAAAGAAAAGAACACAAAAGTAGAAAAGCTCCCTAAATTAAGATTACTCTATTGTTGTTGGTGTCGCCCCCCGCCCCCCTTGTGTGTGTGTGTGATTCATAACTAGTAACTAGCGTGCAGCGGGGCCTGTCAAAACCGCATGCCACTGGCTGCAGGCATTGAGACACTTTACGAGCAAAGCCAGGACACGCTCGTAAACCTGACGCTCATTTAAATGAAGGCAATAAATAAAGAATATGAGCTGGAAGGTGACCAGGTGGACACGGTCGGGACTCAAGGAGATGAATAACGGCTGGCTTTTTTTATAGCTGGAACCTTAAAATATTTCAACCATGTTTTCTCACGAAAAATCTCTCAATGTTCTTGCAGCGACCGAGTAAAGGGAGGGGGAGAGTCGGGAATCCGTCGCTGACCCAGACGTTAGGGCTCGCGCTTGTTGGAGAGGGGAGATTCCAACAGCCCACTCACTGTATTCGGGGACATCAATCATGTCCAGTGATGGTGGACCTCGCGTATTAAGTGTCTTGCCCCGGGGAGACAGAAGCTGAGACAGCTGGCTGGTTGGGCTCCCCGCGGGGGCCGGGGCGAGGTGCTTTCCCTGTGTGTGTGTGTGTGTGTGTGTGTGTGTGTGTGTGTGTGTGTGTGCGCAAAAAAAATTCCTCCCTCATTATCCACATTGTCTCTGCAACGTGGGCCCGGAGAGCACAAAGGAGGATTTGAAGCAGCTCCCACTGACCCCGCGAGAAGCCCCCCTCCCCAGGCGAACACTCTCTCCCTGCAGGAGCAAACTGTCCACCCACCCCCCTCCCTCCCCTCCGCGGTCATCCGCATACGAAGGCCTTCTTTCCTCTCCTTATTGTGCTCTCATGGCCCCCCCCCCCAGACTTGTCCAACTGTCACTCATGTTTGTTTACACAGATGTATGTTTACATCTACGCCGGCGGACCCCTTCGGGAAGTCGCAGGAAGTCACCCCAGCGTAGCCGAGCGTTACCATCTGAAGGGATGCATCTTTAATGAAGCCCGCGGAAAAGGATTACTAGTTGGAGCAAACAACGTTATTTCAATTCTAAAATACGTTACACGATCGTTAAAACGACTCCAAAGCGGATGGTGTTAAAAAACTAGAAATCGAGACTGGTTAGCGCAGCGGCTAAAGGAATGGAGACAATCACATTGGAGCAACGCAAACAGTGTTCCTCCGCCAGAGCGTGTCCTTGGGTATCCCCCACGTCTCACATTGGCGTTCGCGGCTCTCCATTATTTCTCGGCGACAGAGACAAATAGGCCATGGCTGACAGCAATCACAGTCCTCACTAAATATGTACCTGCTCCACTTGAGGAGGTCGGGCTACGCGGAATAGCAGACTCTCATTATCATTACATGACTTTTGGTATAAAGGCCTGCAGTGTTTTTTTATTACTTCTTCTGGCTTCATGGGCTTGATGTAGCGTGAAGAAAAAGAAAGAAAGAAGGGTGAGGGCTGTTGTTTTGGCTTTTGGCAAACGTGACAGGTGGTTTTTAGTTCTTAATGATGCAGTCATTAATACCGTTGTTATCTGTAGGGGGTGAAGCGGTAAAAGTGGTTCAGTCCGAAGAGAGCCAGTTGACGATAAAGTTGTCCTCACAAAATACAAATAAAAGTTCATGCTATTCTTATTTTCTGGGTTTCACTTTATTTCAGCAGAAGTAAAACTTAAAATGTGCCTTTCTAGAATATTTAAATATTTTGGGATTTCTTCTTTTTAAAGCTTAGTGAATGAAATTGCAAAAACAAACAATGGTCTTATTTTATATTTGTCTAAAAACAATGACATTTAAAGCTGCTCTAATGTCCTTCTTTCCTTACCAATGGATTCGCAGTAATTAATGCACGACCAATTATCACCCAACTCTCATGGCACTTGCGACTTTCAGTCTCCAGATTATTGTACCGATCACATGACACGACTGTCTGTCTTTTTATGGGGTGTGAGTTGTCCATCACACAAGTGATAGGCAACAACTTCCAAAAAGATGTCGGAGTGTGGGAAATCAGGGCTAAAATATTCTACAGTCGTCGTTCAGTCCCACGGCTCTCATCAGCACTAGGCCCTCGTTTGTAGTAAAAATACTCAAATACATAATATGAAAAAACCTCTGTTCACTACCTGCAGCTACAGAGCCTGGTATTTCCCCCAGGAGTCGGTGGAGACCAAAGCAGAGCTAAAAAGAAGAGTGAAAATTGGCCAGGTGGTCACAAACATAACTCCCTCATGGATGCTAAGGTACCTTTGCTTCTGGATGTGTAAATGGCAATGTTTCACTAGAATATTCACCATATCCTCTTTTGAATAAAGCCAATGCTGAAGTGCAGAAAATCTGGAGTTCCTCAAATTGAGATTTTACGTTGGCTCCCAAAGCGGGTCAATCTCCATAGACCGCCCCCATGTTAAGAGGCCCAACCTACGAGCAGAAATGAAAAAAACATGATTACAGCCTGGTACGGAAAGCTGTTTTGGTCTCTATGGCTAATATAGAGATCCCCGTTGATCCCAGGTTCAAGTCCAAATCCATGAGGCTCACAACCCGAGTCAAACATGAGTAATGCCAACAGTTAAACAGCATTGTCACTCACTCCTCCGTTCCCACGCACTGCCATGTGCTCGTGGACGTTTGACGGAATGTGAGCGGGCATCGGACACCTGTGACAAGTATCGCACTGAACACCAACATGAGGCCGTGGCTTTTCGACCAGCTCTGAGCCCGGAGGATGTTGGTCAAGAAAAGTCAAGTCGAATCAAATCAGATTTATAAAAAAAAAAAAAAAAACATCTATAGAGAACAAAGGAAACAGGGAGACCTAGCATGTTACTCCACCAATGTCTCTGCGAGCGATCAGCATCTGATATAACGTTAATTCCAAGCAGAGGGTACCAACGGCGCGGTAAGGCTAATTACACGTTGTGCGACGGACAATCTGGCTTCAATTCCTGGTGTAAAGGGGGGGTTCAGGGTTTAATTTAATTTTATCAATAAACCAAGACCGGCTATAATAAGGTGCCAAGAGGATTCGGTAAACCAGTGCTACTTTTAGACTTGGAATGGAGGACGGTGTGGTGTGAGCTGGCGTGCTTGTGCTCCTACAGGAGCAGGGTGGACCCGCTGACCACCAACCGCCGGGGTATGGCACAAGGACTCCAGTAAAACGTGTATAATGATCTAAACAGGGACGACTGACATTAATCTTCTGAGGCCCCTTCATGAAAGTTATTCGCCTCCACAGCTGGCTTCCACTTTGACCCCCCCCCCCCCCCCCCCCCCCCCCCGACCCCCCCGAGAACATCAGGCGCTGCATCGCAAAAGATGCCAACAATGAGTCTGAGCTCCAGTCGTTTCCCCGCCTCATTTACAACCGGGGCACGCAGCCGCTTTCTTTCCCCACAAAACAGTTTTCGAAGGCAGGCTGCGGACGAGAAGTCGAGTGTATTCATTTGTAATCACAGTTTCCCCCTCAAGTCTCATAAACGCGCTGCACATAAAGTCCTCGCCACGCTTTCACATCTCGACGTGATCGTCTTGAACATTTCATCAGGTCGCTCGTTTGTCATCGTTAGCGTCGCCGGAGGTCACTTCGCCGCCGCCGATGCTCGGCAATGTGTTTGACTCGGCAATGCGTTTGACACAAATAAAAGCTGTTGTGGCTCGTGGGGCAGGGGGCAGGGGGGGGGGGGGGGGGGGGGGGGGGGCTCCAGGGCTATTTACTGTGGCTTTTATTTTGTTGTTCTGACACAGAGCATTGGAGATGGTGGCATACGTTTTCCCTGCTCCGTCTGTGGTGCAGCAGTGAACCCGGCCTTATAAGTATTCTGGTCTCCATCCATAATCCGGCCTGCGTGAGTGGGGACCCAATGAGGAGATGAAGTACCAGGGGAGCGTTTCCTGTCAGAGGAGAAGGGAAGGGCACTGCAAGTCCTAATTTTTTTTTATCATGTTCCCAGTCTGACAATGAGATGTTTTATTTGTGTGTGTGTGTGTGCTTTTTATTAAACAAAACATTGAAAACAATCTGCCAATAGGGCGCACAAAAATTCACACCTCTGAGCTTATCTCACTTCTCTTTTAAAACAAGGAGCAATGTTTCGAAACATATCATGCCGATCCTTTGGAGGTCTTCTTGCGACTTTTTCTTTCTCTTTTTAAAGATTTGACAAAAAACGATTTATTTCTACTGACATATTTTGTTGCAGTGTAAAAAAACATTACGCTGACATTTACTTGACATGTGAGATATTCTTGGATTCTGTCTTACACAGAGCTGGGAAAGGGCAGGATAGATACATGTAGTATACACATATACTGTAGGGAAAGAGAGAAGAGAGACCAAGCAGTCCCACCAGTGTGATCCAGTCATGGGAATTAAGTGGCAATACTGCTGCACCGAACTATATATATAGTACATGAGGTACAAAAACCAAAAAGGGTTCCATATATTGATTTTCCACAGTTTATAGTGCAAACAATGAACAGGAAACGGAAAAGCAGAAACATCTTTCAAGACCGTATATACAGTATATATATATACACAAAACCAGAACCTATTTGGGACGTATTTAAAACAAAGACGTATTGTTTGATTGATTGAATCTAAAAAGATCCCAGAGGGGCGGCTTTGCATGTGAACTCTGACCCCAACGGCTGTAAACTTAAGAATAGCGACAGGCGGCGCTCCCACAGCCTCTCCTATCGTGCCCATTTGTCCCCACATAATTGCTGCTTGTTCCCGGCGGTGAGATAGGTCATCACAGAGTCAGGGCCGGGGGCTCTCCAGCGGCGGGGTATCTCACGCCTGTCGGTGGATCTCTCTTCATCTCTCTGCCTCCACTATTAAAAAGACATGCTTTGCCACGTCCTGGGGACGTCGTTTTCATAGCTGCCGAGCGAAGCCTACGACTGGACACTTTGGTGCGAGTGCAGCGAGGCCTCGGTTCATCGCCGCTCCGCTGTAGCATGTGCCCAGTAAGTGCTTCTTTTTTTAACCACCCTTAATTCACTGTGGATCCACTCATCTTTGACGTGGCCTTCATACAGAAACGTCTCTTTTCTGTTTTCCCACCACCACCACTGCCACCAGAGAGGATGGATAGGAGGAAATCAAGAAAGCATATGTCTCTCGCTCCAGCTAAGCCCTGCCTCACTGAGAGACAGCTCGCCAAGAGAGTGAAACAGCTCTGGGCTTTTTCCGCGATGCATTCTCATTGGATGTTTCACGGTCAGGGTGTGCATGGTGGCTATTTATCTCGCCGCCCGCGCCCCCGCCTGCTTTCGCACGTCCGTGAGCCCCTCAGTCTGCCGACCACACCGAGCCCTGAGCCCAAAACGCTCTGTAATTGGTCTAAACCGCTTATTTGGCTCGTGCGTCTCGGCCTCCACCACAGAATGTTCCGCCGCTGCTCTGCCACAGCAAAGACTGGGAGGATGCAGCGGGCTGTGGGCACAAGGAGGAGGGGTACGTGGCTTGCATCGCCGGGAGAAGAAAAAAAACCTGAGGGTCATGTCGGGAGCGTTCCCAGAATAGCTAAAATAGCATACAGCCCTGAACAGCTGACCTCATTCAATCTAGATGGTTCTTCTCACTAAATTAAGTGAATCACTGACTGATCCTGCAGCTGGGAGACAGATCCAACACGTTCTCACTGCCAACAAGTCAAATGCCGACGCTTGGTCAGTCGCCATGTTTCAAACAGTGACGCTTTATGTACCACAGCCTCAGTTTTGGACGTGTAAGGGACGGCATGTCCGTTTCTGCTTGTTACATGCATACAGTCTCTTTTCAAAATAAACTTCCAACGTAGGTTTACTTTCAGTTTTACTTACTCAACTTAAGTATTGGGTTAGGTTCGGAGCCCATTCTGGTTGGGTGTTGAGAGAGAAAGTGTTTTATGTAACTGGCGTTGGCAAACGTAACATAACAAAACTTCGGTAAACACAGCAAACACACAAACAGCTGTCTCCTGGGAGAAAGTCTGTTTGTTTGACTCATCCAAACCTCCCTCCTGACCGACGTGGACTTTCTTGCTCGTTATACTACATCAGTTGCTCTGAGCCTCTAATAATGATGGGTTTACAAAAGTACCAAAGCAAATACTTTCTCTTCAGTTGAGGCAACAAAGACATTTGGTTAGGTTGAAAGGTTTGAGTTAGAATAAGTATGTTTCTTAGTTAAAATGAGTGTGTTGTTTACGTATCTGTCGTTCTTTAAGTACTGAAGTTCTGTAGAAAAGGTCAAATAAGGCAACACATTATTTCACATGTGACAAATAAAAGAGGTCATCCCACCTCTCGTCCCTTCCTGCATAGACTCTTTCGTTTCTCGATGAGTTGAAAGCCTGAAGCTTGTCTCACAGACTCTAAAGGGTACCTTGGTTAGTCTGTATCGCATGTCGAGGGGCACTGACCAGGCGTCGGTGTTGGATGAGTTGGTTGGCGAAGCAGCAATCATACCTAAATTTCATTAGCTGGAGGAGCAGATCCACTTCCAGCACAGAGGCTAGATGGTGTCTCGGGCGATCCCAGATCACTGAACTAAGCATGCGTTGAGTATTTGGCAGCTGACTAGGAAAAAAACAGATGTGTGTGCAGTTGTGAATAATTAACTTAGTCTACTTTCAGTTCAGGATGGAGATTTACCAAAGTGGATAAATTCAGTTAGAGTTAGGTGTGTTTCTCAACAGCAAAACATTTAGTCTAAACTGTCCTTTGCAGGGAAATGTACACCCATCTGTCTTCATTTAGTAATTTGCAGTTGGTACTGACACTCATCTGGGCTTCATTCTTCACTTAACAGACCATTGACATGTTTTATTGACTGAAATACAACAAGCTTTTTATTGTTCGCGTCAATTAATTCACTTCACTCTGCAAAATATAGGGCAGGGTTTCAGATAAATATATCTCTCAACATGTTTGGACGTTATGGACAAGTGCACTGGTTAAATAGCTACATAGGTTTAGCACATGACTACGCAGGGAATTTATTACCTTTATTACATAACTGTCATGAGGGAATAAAGATGTCAGACCCCCACGTTTTTGGATGTGGTAGCAGAGGGCCTCTGAGCAACAGCAGGATTTTTACGACTGGTGTTTGCTGGAATTATCGAGCATCTCCGCCCTCGCTGAAATGTTCACGTTAATGGCTCACATAGCACTTTTAACTCCACAAGGGAAAATGAGTCCTAATTCAGTTCTGTATTCGGTGAGCCAGAGCATTGATGAAGGACAGAATGCAGAGGGTGCTTCAAAAGATGAGGGCTGAAGTCATTGGACCATAACAGAATCACCTGATGGTGCAGCGCTGACCCTCAAGGGCCGAGAGCTGTTACTAGGCCTACAGAAACTGGGAAATAATTATATTGTAAAAAATAATTCACATTTTTCATTAAATCGTGCAAAAACTAAGAGACAAGACAAAGAAATAAAAAAAATTCTCACATAGAATTTTAGGCAATACATCGTCCTCCCAGTCACGGATGGCTGATAGATACTGTAAAACCATCCCATTGCCGAAGTACCTGATGAATGTTGCCAAATACCATTTATTGTTTCCAACGCTGCTAGCGCTAAACCAGAAGAACTATTACAAAATGATAATGTCTTATGAAATGTAAGTGGAGTCGTGTTAAAAGGCAGCATAAGGTGAATACGTGAACGCGTTGGTCACACATGAACTACTAAAGGATTTTTAACTCAAACTCTGAATACCTCTGATTTTTACAGACTGCCAACTAACACCAGGAACTTTCTTCATAAGTAAGCTGGACAGTGTTTTATATTTACACATCTTGTAGGGAGTTGGCCTACGTTCCTATGGAGAGCAGATTAACCCCGGTTGAAGTCAACTCCCCCCAAAGGGTTTCTCATGTTCACACATACTGTATTCTCCAGGGAGGTCTTGGAACAAGATGGATGAAACCCGAAGCTCAGTGCCGGAGCCCTCGGAGCCCTCGGACCCCCCCGAGGCCGGCTAACCTCTGCTCCGCTGCTCCCTACCCTGCTCGGCCCTCGTGTGTGTGTGTGCGTTTTCTCTTTCCTCACTCTCTCGCTCTCCCCTGATTTCCTGGGCTTATTGAGTCATGATTGCGCGCTGTCGTCCAGTGACAGAGGGTGTCAGTTGGCTGTCAGGCATTCGGGAGGCTCCAGCTGAATCAACAGAAAACCGGCTCATGCAGACAGACGCGCATGCACAGCATCTCGGCGTACAGAGAGCTTAAAAAAAAGATATGGCTACATAAATACACAGAGAGATATTTACTACCTCTTATGGACATCATGAAAAAACATAACCTGAGGCAAACTGCATGTTGTGAATGACTTCAGAAGCTGATGAAATACCCTGGCTGAGCCCAGTCCTCCCTCTGGACCAATACGTCTCAGTGACGTATTGGTCGCAGGAGTTAAAAATATTAGCTCTTTTTCCTGTTCCCTTTTTTCTCTCCCCCTCCATTCCCTTTCACTCCCTCCAGTTCATGACACTGGAAGTGTGCCAAGCAAAATGTTGACCCTGATTCAATGGCGTCACTCGGGGGGCAGGTCCTGCAGGGCCTTGGCTCCGGCAACAAGCAGCTGATTGGCTGTCAAAAGCCTACAGGTAGTGTGCCTTGTTGAACTCGCTGGTGCACGAGGAGAGAACTTTATTTCGATAAATAGACAGAAGTCCGCTTTAAGTTTGGGAAAAGCTTTTTCTGAATTCACTTTTTTAAAATAATTTCCGCCTATCCCGACTGTTCCCTCCACCCCCAAGTCTCAAAGGAGACGGTCCAACAGGATTTATCTTCAAAGGGATTTGACATGTCTAATGTGCCTGCTGGTCTGTCACAAAGGGGTCAAGCCATTCTCAGAACCTCTAGTGGAAGAATAATAATTCAGCATCAAAGATGCAGAATTAGCACACTTGACCCCCTTTCATTCAACAAAATTGACATGGCAAATGTCACTAAACATTCAGAAATGAACAGATATCTTTTCACAGCTGCACCTCAGATGCCAGCAGGCCCCAGCCCAAACTGGCCAGCAGACTGGGAGACTGGTACTGTGTGTGACATCACTTCCTGTCATTGTGTTGAGAACGCTGAGCCGAACAGACGAGAGAGTGGGGACAGTAACATCCCAATCAAGTCTCTGGCTGCCTTCAGACCGGCGAAGACAAACAGCTCTTACAATTAGAGGAAAAACATCAGACTTTTGTCCAGACATATGTCAAAAGAGATAATAGCTAAACAACAGCCAGTTGCTTCTGTCATGCATTGGTAAAGAAGAACAAATGTCACAATGTGACAAACTGCATATATACTGAGTGTTATTAACCTTATTTATCCTCGAATGGCATGTGTTATTAAAATACAAATGAGTTGGAATATTAGTCAATTTATCTTGATCAGATATTTCTGATCCTTAAGTATTGATATTGATATCAGCCTCTAAAATCCAGTATTGGTCATGCTCTAATTAACATTCATAATGTAGCCTGGTGGGGAGTTGCAATCCATACAGAGGTGCTCAATATGATTACAAAGGTTGGCAATAATGTACAAAAAATTATTATAATTTATAACACAGACAATTATGTCTTTTGTACTGTTAATTTTTTCTTGTGAAATACTGCATAGTCCCATCTCACCAGAAATCTCTCTTCGGTTCCAAAAGTAATTCACATGCAACCTGTGGCGAGAGGTCACGAGTAGACACATCATGTCAAAATCTTCTAATTTTGTTTAGGCTTCCTACAACTCTACAGCAGCCTGGACTCTCTGTACTGACTCGTATCGATAAACAAGCGTATACAGTGTCTCAGAGAAGTTTGCTGATTCAAATTAGTTAGAAAAATCAAGTCTCCCTGCAAATCTGAGTCAGTACAGCGCTGATATGCATGAACTCTTGTGCTGAATAACACCAGTCCACAGAAGGGAGTAGCTGCCCAAAAAAGTGTTGGTGTTCCACTGTGTCTGTCTGCTGAAAGTCGGTCAGAGTGTAAATTGTATTTATTCAATTCATTCTGCATCTTATGGGATGGAAAAAGTATGCTTGCCTCAGGCATGCAAGTGCTTTCAGACACCTGTCAGTTCTTTAAAGCAAGGTTGCAGTTGACATTTTTCCAACTCAGTGGCTGTCGGGGTGTTTTATCCCCCATTGGGCTCTCTTGTCTCTCGGGGCTGGGAGGAGATGTACTTCCCTTCTGACTGTGTCACTCCATTGGAGCCTTCGAGGAGTAATTCCAAACCAGGGGTACTGCTGCACTTGATGGATTGTGGTAGTTTGATAGAAAACAAAAAATAAAAATTGCAATTTAAACTATGTGGGAAGGCAGGTATCAGGCAGCCTACCATTAGGACCCAGGCACATAATGAGTGAGGGACGAAAGCTTTGCGTGATTGCTTCAGCACATCAGCCAAGAAATACACATTCCAGTCACCTTCACGTCTTCAACTGGGGAAGCCATGTTGCATGGGTATTATACTTTGCAATTTGAGTCCTTATAGCTTGCTGTGAGTAGGTACATTTGATTTGTGTGGAGTGGTAGTTTATTGATAATTTGTCTACATATTGTGAAAATGTCCTTTTCTTTCACGGATAACTCTACACTGACGGTGCAGTTTAGCTCCACATTGTTTACTTTAGTTGCTTGTTCATTTTGATTGATGTATTAATTGTATAATTTACTCCATCCCTCCTTTTTTGTGATCTACATTTCTATTCTATTTCGTTGGGTTTTCTATTTCATGCATGGTGAATAAAATCTATATTTTTAGTATGTCAGTTTCTGGCTCCAGTTTATTCTGGGTCTTGTGCATTGAGCATCACGGGACCACATACATGTATATATCATTACATTGTGTCAACTGGGCACCAGGTAATGGAATTCCGAGTGCATGAAATCAAGGAATCAGAGAAGCTACAAAGTATCAAATTAAATTAATATCGGATAATGTCGCATAATGTACAAGTAAATAAAAACAGTTGGCGAAAACTGTGAATCTGCACAGAACATTAAGATATGAGTAGATGAGTTGATGGAATCAAGGATTGACTGGACAGGTGAGGTGAATGAGTAGTATAAGGAGGGATCTGGGAGGAGATGAGCTAGGAGATGAGCTAGGAGCAGCTAGCGGCCGAGGGCTCGCTCTTCAACTGGACTTATTCTTCTGAGTGTGTTTTTGTGTGTGTGGCGGGGTGTGTGTGGTGAAGACATGTTTGTGCAACACACACACACACACACACCAACACGCGCATACACACACACACACACACACACACACACACACTGCGCTTCACTGCAAGCTTTGACAATAAAATTATAGCTATCTCAACACCCTCCCATCCCCCACTTCGAAACACCACTGTTTACCGTTCCCCAGATGCCTGCATTCCCGCACGATAAAACATGACGGGTGGGTGGTATTACAGTACTTGAGCTGTAACAGTAAATTATTCAAAAAGGCATTGATCAATACCTTCACATTAATGTGTATGAGCATAAAGAGTACCAGGGAGGAACTTCTGTCTCATCTCAATATGATCCTGTAGATGTTTACTGAGCGGAAACCTGTAGATGTTTACTGAGCGGAAACCTCCGACATTTTATATCTGCCAAAAATAAATATGCTACGTGAGTGTGTGTTCTCTGGATCCTCCTGTGACTGTTAAGTCATATAATTCTGTATCCTCTCGCCTGTGAGTGGGTGAGCGTGTGTGTATGTGTGTGCCTGCGACCATGTTCATATCTCACTTGCTCTTAATTAGAGGAAGCGGTGAGCGTCGCGGCTCCGGGGGGGATTTTATGGCTATATGTAAACATCATATATCATGATTCAGCCCTGTGAAAGGCGAGCAAGCGCACGTCCCCCCGGCCCTCCTCTCCCCGGAGGCTGCCAAGTCTCGCTCAGATCGCTGTCGAGATGGTACGCAGCTCGCTGTGGGAAGTGGTGGCTGATTTGCTTGCTGGGTCAGGACACACACACAGGAGGGGGGTGGGAGAGGTTTGTCGGTATAACATATGCTGAAAATCAAATCAAACAAATGAGTCACATGTTTAATCTTAAAATATGCTAATTTCTTACAGCGGCAGCAGAAGATATAGTGCCAGTCAATACAATCTCAGATCATCGTGACCAAGGAAATACAACTGATCAACATATTACTGTCAAAACAATGATGTCTGAGACTGTGTTGAGACTACGTAGCCTTTATTTCACCACTCTTGTTTTCTTTTTATCTTGACCATGAGGGATAAACCGTTTTTTCGTTTTTTTTCCCATCATCATTCCAGTCCTTTCACTATCAGTCACCGGCACAGACTCTCAAAGCTGTACTTCCGTTTTTTATGGATTATTGTTTTTTTCTTCTTCCTGTTTTTTGCGATACAACAAATGTACAACAGCCGCCACTGTTATTGTGGATGCTGTAACAAGCTTTGACGCTACCTGTATTTATAGAAGCAAAAATCTATTTAGTTTTACGGCATACAGTAAAGCTCCCATTTGTTTCCAGCAATCCCACGATTTCCACTCTAGGCTGTTCATTTCACAGCGAGCGGAGACCCATTCAACCCGCCGTGGCACATGATGGATGTGTTGTGCGTTTGCTATGTATCTGAGGTTGTGCATGCTCTCGTTCGAGAGTGATGGCGAAGATGCAGTATGCATCTGCCGTATCACAAAGTGCTAATTTATCTCACATTACAGAAGAGTTTACTCAGTTTTCCAGCCTACTCTTTCAAGAGGGGAAATTGCTTCTTGTTGTCGGCGAAGTTATCAGTCTTCGCGATGAGCAACCGCTGCTACTGGAAGTATGTAAGGGACAGTCCTTACACCCTCCCACATTGCACCATTGCATTATTAAATGCTTGTGTTCTTTTCATGTGCACGTCTCCCACAAACTACGTTCCCACGCTGCTCTGATCAGTGTGATCTAAGAGCCCAACCTGACATGCCTCGGTGTTGTCAACGCTTGCTCAGCAACGCACCCTCCAAGTGTGAAGGAGAGCCGATGAGCACTTCTCGAGATATTACATTACATTACATTACATGTCATTTAGCTGACGCTTTTATCCAAAGCGACTTACAATAAGTGCATTAAACCATGAGTCCAAACTTAGAACAACAAGAATCAAGCAAGTACAATTTCTTCAATAACGTTAAACTACAGAGTACCATCCGTAAGTGCCATTTAAGTGCTACTAAAGTGCTAAACAACAAAGTGCTATCGGTAAGGGAAATTTAAGTGCTACTAGAGTGCTACTATGGCTCTACCTTCCCTATTCAAGGTATAGTCGAAAAAGATGTGTTTTTAGTTTGCGACGGAAGATGTAGAGACTTTCTGCTGTCCTGATGTCAATGGGAAGCTCGTTCCACCAATGAGGAGCCAGCACAGCAAAGGACATGATATGCGAAGGACACACCTCGTAATCAACGTTGAATATATCGTCACAGTCCATAACTGTTGTTACAATCTAGAAATCGTTTAGATTATTTTCCTTGCCCCACACTGATGCAAAAATACATCGGATTATCTTAATATAGCATTAGTCCAGGGATTAGATCAACCCACACCACAACCATTTCAAGTTTTAAATCAAGTATTTAAGTTAAAATACGGAATCTCCAGTCCAGGGAAATAGTTGCCGTCAAGTACAGTGATTCTATTAATCTGTGTCGAATCGATTAAAGGCCTTTTATTTATTGTTGGTCAAATTCATCTAAAAGGGAGTGGGGAGTGACTTATTTATAGCCTTAATTACATTGAATGTGCTCCAAGTTGGCCATTGGTGAAAAGTGGTGACCCCTCTAACACCCAAACTGTCCAGTCTGCCAAAAACTTGAGTGTTGAGTGTTGAGTGTTGAGTGTTGAGTGTTGAGTGTTTCCTTTGGAATCTTCATATTCATCACAGAATATTCTGGGTTCCAGCAAGCCTTCTAGACACTTTGGAACAGAAGAACGGAACCCAGCAGGCACATAAGGAAAAAGCTCAGTCAGAAATCACTTCAGTGTCATCTGCACAGGAGACACAGAAAGACACATTGCTCTTTGCAACAACAACAACAACAACAACAACTTGACACAACAACATGTCGCTTCCATCTCTGAGAGAGAGAAACCTTCAGTCGACTGGGACCTCCAGTCAAACAGGTGAGAGAGACTAAACACGAAAAGTCCAGATCTTACTGTAAATGTTAAGCTACTTTTTTTGTGATGAAGTTCATGCTAGTTATGGTTAATGTGGTTGAGCCAGCTGGCTTTTGTATAGTGAACTGTAACCTATAGAGGGAGGAGTCTGCAGTATTAAATAGGGACTGATTCATTTGCTCAAACAAATACCAGGAAAGCTGTGAGATTAGATCAGTTTGAGACCCGAAGAAAATACAAATAAGTGCATGGAGCATTTGAGCTGAATGCAGTTGAAGGTCTTGTGTTTGAGCCTGTTTTATCAACAAACAAAAAGAATTACAGCAAGAAACTTGATCTTAACAAAACAATGTACAGTTCTGTGGGAACAATAGACTTGGAGCAATACGTACAATAAAATACTGAAGTATCAGTAATGTACTTTGAGTGCATGGTCGCAGATTCTCATTACATGCTTTTGAATAATGATTTGGAGGATCTTGAAAACCTGTGGATTGTTACTTATCCGATAGTTGGACTATCCTCATACAAAATGTTATTTTACATTTTTCCATGCGTTTCTCTTACGGATGTCCAGCAACACGTGAGATCACCGCGTCAGATTTAATAATTTCTAAATGATATACAAATTATAGTGCATTACCTTTTGTAGTTTTAGGCACAAGCGGTGAATGAGAACGTGCAAAGACGTCGTGGCTGTTAATATCTTCAAGAAGAGGGCCACCGGTTCCCTTGAGCCCGACAGAGAGTTACGTTATTTTTGTCTTTGATTAACTTGATGATGAAAAGGCCTTCTACTAAGAGCATTAACTGCCACGAAGCCGTTGTCTTGTGTTGTCTCCCCAGCTGGCCATGCTGGAAAAGATCCGTGGTCTCGATCCAGAAAACATTGTTAGGTTCTTCGAGGACTTCAAGCACAAGGGACAGACGCATCTCTCTCTTCTAGAAATCAGACCCATCGTGCAACAGGTACCTGAATCCGAGCACCGATACTAACATGTTGCATATCTAATGCTCATCAATGCGTCTCTATTTCTGCTTCCACCTCTGCAGCTGCTCACCGCGCTCGAGTTTTTGAAGACTGCCGGTTTCGTTCATACGAATATCAAACCGCAAAAAATCATGTTGAGGCGTAATGATACAGCCTTTCTCTTACAGGTGGGTTTTTAATTTGTAATGTCTGTCTGTCTGACCTCGTGCCACCATGGTTATCGTTCTAATAATAGATGCTTGTCTCCTGCCCTCTGGTCTCTGAATGTAATTCTGGGCCTTCCTGTCTCAGAAGCAGTAGCCGTGTGGTCTCTGGGTGACATTTTGGCGACCATGTTCCTTGGCTGACTGCCATTCCCTCAGCGGTGCCAGTATTACCAGGTATGTCATCTTCTACGCTTCGGTTGAATACAGCTTTGTGTCGAAAAACCCAAATGGAAACTCAATCTCTTTTTTACATGTACATATATTCTTTATCCAGGTGAGAACTATGGTGGAGACTCTAGCCGGAGGACACACGCACGAGTAGATCCAATGCAAAGTCAATGCACAGACGTGAATGGTCGCGAATGATGCAAATTTTCGCCGGACGGCGCAAATGGGGTGGCACAAAAAATTCGCCAGAGTTGAAATATGTCAACTTTCGCAACGCTTTTGGTGTGAACGCAGCATAAGTGGCGAACCAGGACTCCACAATGCCGGCATAGAGGCTCAACGTACGTTACACTATATTGCACCACACCAAGCTGAGCACATGGTCATTATAACACACAATAATGTCTTATGACATATTTATATTTATATATATTTACGAGTGCATGTCATTATTATTTTATATAATTATAATTATACAGTGCACTTTTAATATGCATAATAGACATTGTTTTATAGAAAGTGTTACTGATTTATGTCTCAAATATATTCTCTGCGGTTTTAGATGGCTGAGGAGTACAAGGCTTCCCGGCACAAAAACACAGAGGCAGCTGAACCTGGTTCAACTGTCTGAATGACTTGGTGATGGTTGGTGGCCCCTTCTTTTCCTGCACGTAGGTAAAAGTGACACTCTGCAGTGCATTCATTTGAACCATGTTTGACCTTCTTTCCAAATGCCGCCAAACCCAGAAGAGAACATTGTGTATAAGAGGAGATGAGTCAGCCTCCTGAGTGCAATGCTGCGCCTGAATCCCCAGAAGAGAATAACGCCCAGTGATGCTCTGCGCCACCTGTTTATAACCCTGACTGAGCCTTAAGGTGAGGAAATCGTAGCCCCTACTCTGATGTCGAAGACGTACCTGCTGTTTGCTCCAATGACGCCTCAGTTGGTTCAGCTGTTTCAGCGCAAGGCCATTCAGGCGATGACTGGCGTTAATGACATTTCAGCTGGTTATGAGGCCTCGGAGAGCACTCCCTCTGAACGTGAAACTTTAACAAGCCAGTCTGTGAGAGCAGTTTCAGCTCCCGCTGGCGGAGACCCAGACGCCATTGCCTCGTACGACCAATCCACATATGCCGCCGCTGGTTCAGCTGGTGATGACGATGAAGCTGTGGTCTCCCCTGCTGCTACGGAGGCTTCGGCCGCCCCTGTGGCGACTGACCTGTGTGACACCGTTTCAGCTGACAAAGCTTCGACCGCACCGCCCGTGACCATATCGGACGAGGGCGCAGTTACAGTCCCTCTGCCTCCGCTGACGCCCGCATCGGCTCTGATGGAGTCTCAGCCACCGGGTCCAGAAACTGCCGGGCAAAAAGGGTCAGTAGATTCTTCGCCAGGATGTTTAAGGTGCTGTTGCTGCTATAACACGAATGTCAAGCTGTCTTTTTTGATATATAGATTTTTTTCTTCCTGTTATTAATCCTGTCTGTAAACAGGTGGTAATACTCACAAAATGTCATTAATTTGTTGATTTACTGTTTTTATAATCTGGTGGTTTATTTTAATCCAGGATATATGGTTCAACACCTCTCTTAACACAAATGTTAACCCACAGTATTGTAAATTAAGTACGTTTTATCAAGTAGTTCATAATAATGTCCCACTGACTGAACCTGCCAGCGCTTACTGTACTGTTACTTTTCACTTATAATATGTTTGTACTTTTACAGAAGTAAAACTTTGAAAGCAGAAGTTTTACTCACACTTTAATTAGTTGTTTTATTTGGTTCCCCCACTGTTCTTTGTTGGCAGGTCACCCACACACACACACACCCCCACCAACACACCCCATGCAATCATAGATTTAATGTATGCATATAAAGTCACCATGTGGATAATCGTTGCTTCTTTTTTATAAAGGATATGAAGGGGATATGATTCCCCTGCACGTCTGTGTTCTATTAATATGGTAATGGTTTCTAGATGCAAAAAGTGCACACATCACAACTATTTTTTTCCAGCCTGAATACTAGATGACAGCAGCTATTTTTACAGTAAAGTCTGCCAAATTGTAAAACTAAATTTAAAGTACGTGTAGGGTGAGGGTTAGGCGATATAGAAATCCCCCGACTGACGATGATGATAGACAAGATTATCGTCCCAAAGAAGCTGAAGAGAGAGACGCGCTATGGACTGGAGGCGCGTGTGTTACATTACATATAAGTAAGTAAGTAAGTTAAGTGCCACGTTACACCAAGGCATGCTGAGATCAATACATGAGATCAATCAACTAGTAGGAGCTGACCACGGACGGTCTCGCCACCGTTGAATTGCCACGTTTATATGTTGATGCCTTTGCTGAAGCCCTGATGATCGAGGGTTGACTGCTTACCGTGGGAGGAACGTTGGTCTGGCTGCTCGTTGTGGATGGAGTCTCTGGCAGACTTGTGTCTTCTGTCGGAGGAGTTTTAAAATGGGAGAGGAGACGGGATACGTGGCGTTTCTATCTTTAGTCCCGACTTGTTTATCGCACTCTTTATAAATCACTTCGTTCTGGCTCTCTGTTTTTTTTCCTACGGTTTCAAACCAAAGAATGGCCAAATAGGGAGAGAGCGGACATCTTTTCTGCTAGATTTAGGGCTACATGGGTGATT
This sequence comes from Cyclopterus lumpus, assembly GCF_009769545.1. NCBI lineage: Eukaryota > Metazoa > Chordata > Actinopteri > Perciformes > Cyclopteridae > Cyclopterus > Cyclopterus lumpus. The sequence continues at coordinate 19,258,886 of NC_046980.1, read as the reverse complement.
AGGAGGGCTGTGACGAATAGTTCAAAGCTTTATTCATAACATTGACATTTTAATTAGTATGAATAACTTCTAGAAAGATTGCATCAATCCATATTTGTTTGTGTTTAGCCTTTAAAAAAATACCACTGTGGTCAAGAACGGATTCCTCCCCCGCACAAACCTTTATTGACAGGGTGGTCGAGCAGCAATCTAACAACACCATAAATTACATTTATATAACCACAGTAACACTAAAGCAGACGACACGATATAACAATGTGGTGAAGCATAGAGAAAGCAAGCAAAAGAGAGAGAGAGAGACTAAATACTTATGCATCCTTCTTACAAGGACACGAGAGGAGCATTATGGTGGCCAACCAGTATTGCGTTGAACCATAATCTTGTCATATTGCCCACGTTTATGTAGGGTTGTGTCAGGTGAATGTATTGGAGACCGTCAAGGCTTTTTATTATATTCTTAACAGGCAGTCTTCCTGTGTCTTGTGTGTCCATCATGTCCATTACACTGCAGGAAGGGGGTTTATTCTTCTTCCTTCGGGACTCGGTGTCCTCTAACGCAATTTAATTAAAAAAATAGATAACAAAAATAAAGACAAATGTAGCTCTAGCGCAAGTTCAGACAGGAAGACCATACCCCTCAGCTCGCCATCTATTCCTCACATTCCTGCCAATCATTCCTCACGCATGCTCACTCATTGTTTACTTGCCGTCATCGTTCCACGCCGTCAATCATCTCTATCCAATAAGCACACGGAAACAATGACACGGCTAGCCAATCATCTTGCTGCTGTCTCATTTAAATGTGACTGTCTCTCTACCTTCAGTTCTTTCATGCTGCTGTTACGCACCCCTCCACCTCCCCATCTCCGCCCAGTCTCCACGGATCCATCAGCTTCATTAACTCATCATTCCATCAGCTCATCAGCCACCACCAGGTCCGGACTCCACGGGGGGATCTATCTCGTTGCTGATCGGGGCAGTCGGCCCTCAATTGCAAATCTCCCCGCAGAGTCCAAGCGCCAAAGACTCTGAGACTTCATCATTTCATATCATCTGTTAACAATAAACATGCATCCTTTCTTTATCTAACTGGTCTGTCCCTGATTGAAATAGTCCGAGGAAGCATCTAAAACCAACCATACAAGTGTTGCTTCCAATCTCAGAGTGGTCTACTCTTTTTCATTTGCTCGACTTGTGCTGTTGCCGTCCCAAAACAGAGGATTTAGACCCATCATGAGCGTCACTGAAAACCAAATCTTAGCATTTATGGCCGTGTTATATGAGCGCCCTGGATATGGGGCCAACATTATCCCATGGGGTCGACTGTAGCTCATGGGGAGAGTGGTCGTCCCGTAACCACAAGGAAGCTGGTTTGATCCCTGCTCTCGCCATAGTTGCATGTCGAAGTGTCCTTGAGCAAGACACTGAACCCCCAGTGCTTCACTGCAGCCCACTGCTCTTTAATAACTAAGGATGGGTCAAATGCAGAGAAGAATTTCCACACAGGTGTAAATTTTTTTCTTCTTTTCTTTCTTTCTTTCTAAAAACCTAGGAGGAGCATTAACGTTTGATTGCGGCACCGTATTAACGAGCAGCACAGGGTCACACATCGAGTCCACGGGGAGACAGGAGACAGACGACAGAGACAGGAGACAGACATCTTCACTTTATTATTTTGTTAAGTACGCAGCCCCGAGCCCCGAGCCACACCACCTCTCTTTCCGGGGCAAGCAAGGTGGTTAATCAGCTGCTGATGTGTTACTTCTGATCGGTAGGGGAATGAAACTTTGTAATTTAACCCTCGCCCCAGCCTCCCTCATCCCTCTCAGTAGTGAGCTGTGTGCAGCTCCTGACCCTCATCCCCAAACCGCTGCTGTCACTTCTTCTTAGCCACTGCCTCTGATGCCTCCTCCAGGGGTATGCCGTAAAAACCCACATTCTCCATTTTCTCCAGCTCAACACATGGAGCGGACTGCCAGCGAAATGTGATATCAGAGATTTCAGGAACATAGACGTTCCTTCCGTCGCTGCTGCTGACACTCTTTGCCCTTACCCCCCTCGTGGGCTGCATTCACTGACAATTTCAACAGCATCTGTGGGGCAACAAAGACACCATATGAATTCCACAGGTGTGGAATTGCTTTCTGTGTTGTTCGGGGGGCTTTTTCTTTTTTTCTTCTTCTCCGTCTCTTGACATTTCACACCTTTCTATGGAAGGAGCCATTTTAAAAGGTTCTTTATGAAAAAATTACATAGGCATGAAAGTTACTGTCACCTCCAGCAACCTTGAATATGTTTTTGAATAGTATGAAGAGTTGTGAATAAAGAATTCCACGAAAACACTCCTCTCTTAAAACGTGTTGCCTTGATCTCCATCATGGCACCATGTCTCGCTACCACAGTTTCCCTTTATGCAGAAAAGCTTTTAAATTAAATAGAAGCTGGGGAAATTACATATTTGTTGGGGCCTTCAAGTTCCTTCTCAACTCCTTTAAAAGGGTCTTCTTAGTTAAACATAATCAAACTTTAAGAGTTTGATGATGCTGGGGGATCCAACAGATCAGAATATGTTCAGTAACCATTCAAGAGGAAGTTACCACAGAGTGGACTGAAAGCTACTCATATGGAGGACTGTTTTTATCCCTTCCGTTTGCCTCTGATAAATCATGGGAAACAACACTTAGAGGCAGAAAATAGAAGCCAATGACTGCATGTGCCATATGGGAAGTAATAATAATAATACATTTATTTATATAGCACCTTTAAAAACAGGGTTTACAAAGTGCTCTACATAGAAGCAAGGTAAAAACACAACATCAATACAAGTAAACATTTCAGAAAATACATGAGGCAAGCGAGACAATGCCATATAGGCAATGAACACAATAGAGGAATAGAACATTGTGGAAGATGTTCCAGATCTAGTTTTTGCAAAAATGCAAAGCGTGGAGGAATCCACTGGAAACAGGATACCATGTCGCCAAAATAATATATGAACGCCAGCTTCGAAATAATAGAGCCGTGAAGCTTTATGAAGGCAACACAGTTTAAGTCCTGTGAAGAAACATGTGTTTAAGGGCTCCCTTTTAAAAGTCTGAGTGTCTTTGATTGGTGCGATAACATCACAGCACCATGTTCATTTAACATTAAGCGATTAGGTTATCTCCAACGTCACGATCCAAATCATATCTGACCTTAACTAGGGCTAAGCAAATAGTCCCAAGCTTCATTAATAATGTAGACATTGCAATAACTGTTAATAACTTACAGAAACTCTCTTCAATCTCTCTCATCTCAAACACACAGCGACTGACGTATCCATAAAATCGTGTTTCTTCCATTGAGAGAAGACATCATTCATGCCGGGGCGTTTCAACAACATAATTGATAACAAAAAGATGCTGATTTGATGAACATCAACCGCAAGAACACTGCGCCTGGAGGAAGCACGTATTCCGGCGGAGAACAAGCTGCAGCCCCCATGTTCAAAGTAATTTTTGCACCTCTGGTGATATCGTAACGTAACGTTACACCATCCAACGCCTCTAGTCGGTTTGCTATAACGGCCGTGTGTGAGTAAGAACTCTGACGTTACAAACTGTTTCAATCTAGAAATTCTTTTGCTCCATTTTCTTGCCTCACACGGATGATGAAATACATTTGATTATCTTAGCTGTCATGACCTTTTTAAGTTTTATGTCAAGTACTTCATTAAAATACGGATTCTCCAGACCATGGAAAGAGTTGCCATAACGTACAGTGATTGAATTAATTCACATTGATCCTTTTAAATTGGAGGTCCAGTCGTTTTTTCTGATCATACATTTAATTTTTTTAAGAGGAGATGATGTTGATATTTATTTCAGAGTTAATGAATTGAAAAATCTTTTTTGAGAAAAATTGATGAATTATTTAATAGATTAACGGAGTCATGAAATGAATAATTAATCATTAATAATGAATAATTAATCGATAAAAAACAAATCGTTTGGTGCAGCCTAAGACAAAAAGGACAAGCGCTTCTGAGACTCTCCATACTGGAACTGAAAGTGAGGATATTTCGGTCTCTGCTGCTTCAATTTAGTCTGTTCTATTTTAAATCTCTCGCGCTCTCTCGCTCTCTCTCTCTCTCTCGCTCTCTCTCTCTCTCTCTCTCATCCCACAACAAGTGCAAATTGCTGAAGCACTTTAAAACCCTAAAGCCACATTTTTGTCTGAGGTTGTAACTTGGTCCTCAGGTGTAGGTGTGTGTGTGTATGTGTGTGTGTGTGTGTGTGTGTGTGTGTGTGTGTGTGCGTGTGTGCGTATGTGTGTGTGTGTTAAGGTGCTAAGAGAGGCGCAGGCTGAAATCCAAGGAGCTTTAAGCTTATTGCTTTCCCCCTACAGTTCACGAAGAAGTGAACTGTATGTTTCTGTATGTTATCCTTGCATGTTCAAAGAAAGTTGTTTACATGCAACCGAGAGTCGACCGCCCGACATTATTGGTGGACGGCATTGTGTTTTGTGCGGGACCGGAAGGAGCCCCGGCTCCTCTACGCCTTTAGTCGCTGGAGGCCGCGTGCAATCAAACTCCCAGGGAGGCTCACATGTTTGCACTCCTTTATTCACCACTTCTGAATATAGTATCACAGAGCTCAAACTCAAGTCATTGATCAGGGGAGCGGCAGGAAACTTGTTTAAGCAGAAAAAAAGAGTCTCACCGCCGCAGAAGCTCCCCGGCTAAACAGTTTCCAGGGTCGTTGTCACGACTACACAGCCGCCGCGAGAGGAAGAGTGGGTGAAAATAAAATAAAAGAGTGTGTGGTGGTGGGGGGGGGGGGGGTTTAAGAAAGGGTTTGCTGAGGGAAGTAGCTGAAAGATACATCACAGCATGCTGTGCTTTTGAGATCCCACTGCAGTTTTGGGAGGTGCAGGGTTGTGTGGGAGAATGGAAAACACACTCTTTAGTCTCAAAGAGACACAACTCAAATGCTGCCGCGGAGAGCGATGGCGAGGGGCGTATATATACCGCAGCGGAAACGGTGATAATGTGGTGGTGGCGCCGGGCATTTTCGTTCACAGCGCCGAATGAAACGATTCAGGCATGTGGAGGGCTCTTGACGATTCCCGGCATCAAAAAGAAAAAGTGCATAAGATCACAGGAACGTCACAGTGCCGCATATTACAGGGATCAGGGTGCGACAATGAGATAATCTGCTGCCGGAGACAATCGCATTATTATGAATAACAATGTCTGTGAGTATGCGTGAGCGCGGGACTGCCAATGAATATTCTCTTTTGTTAATTGGGAGGTGATGCTCGTCTGCTTTCACCTTGTCGAATAGGTTCGCCTTTGAAAACACTCCTTCTGTTGAGATGCTTCTCTAGCTCTCACACACACACACACACACACACACACACACACACACACAGACACACGCACACTTGACTATCGTGTTACTTGTGAATCTCTCCTCCAATCAGCTTCCCCGCTTTCCTGTCTCCCGCATGTGTGCACGTGTTGCTAAAAACCTCCGGAACTGCTCTGTATTCCCGGCTCCCCGCTGTGTTGCAGAGGCTCCAGGCTGAGCTATGACTCATCACGGGGCGCTCAGCGAGATCTCCGAGGTCAGACACAAAAGGAATACAGTCAGACTGATAGACACGGCGAGTGGAATAGGCTTAACGAGCGCGTAAACTGAAACCCACCACCAGGGTCGTGGCCGCCACGCTAACACAACCTCAAACACTATATTCCACTGAAAGGGCAAAGACGCAGAGAATGGAAGAGACAGAGAGAGAGAGAGAGAGAAAAAAGGGCATTTACAGGGAAGTAAAGCTCGCAGCATCGAGGGTCAAAGGTACAATTCATTGCGGCCAACGTCAAAAAACGTGGCCGCTACTGCTGCATCGGAGCCCCCCTAGTGGAGGGAGACAGAACAAAACAACAGAGAGACGAACACTGTTGGTCGCTATCGCACGAAATGCATGTTACATAAACAAGCTTCCAATTTGAGCCCATTTACACAGAGCTCACGGGCCAAGGGGAGAAAGGCAGATCTCAGGGACGGATTAGGGATCTCAGTAGACGGTGAACGCCGCCCTAATGCTGTCGTCTCGCAGATGGGCAAAGTGTGTTTGTGTGCGTGTGTGTGCAGGTGGAAGAGGTTCATCCACCTTCCGAGGCTGCACATGACGACGAGCGAGGGAACGTGCATTCGATAATGTTCTGTGCCGTAAAGCCACATCGGATAAGGCTGTTGTGGTTGATCAGAAATGAGATCCAAACGCATGAAACTGCAAGGCAACGTGAAATATATTTTCCTGAATTTAATTCATATAATACATACTATCATATAGTAAAACTTGACATGCACTAAATTAGTAAATAGGTTTTGTCATTACCAGCTGACTGTTCACGCGGAAGTGAACCCAAACAACACGTCTTCTCTACACGTAATTATCTTCTCTACACGTGATATGTTAATGAGCAAGGCGCTACTTCCTACTACTGCTTTTCCTACTACGGCAAGTCTAAATGATCACATGACTGTATCTGATCACCACGTTATCGCTCTCTCAGCTACCGTGATGTGAGGAAATTGTCGACCGCAAATGTAAGGCAACGTTAACTCTCCCACTCAATGTTATATTTTATAGTATTATTTGAAGGGAAATTAAATGTATTAAAGCGACCCCTTGGTGTCTTGCTTCCTGAACTTCCTCTCAACTGCAAGCAACACAAATAACAACATGCTACCTCACTCGCTCTGCCAATCCCAGGTACACTCATGTGTGCCACCCACCCCCATAGGTAGCGAGGATGATCGACAGGTTGTACAGCATCACAGGTCATGAGACCTTTACTGACCTCTTCTCTTCTTCAACGTCTTCCTGTCAACACAATAACACTTATAACATTAGGCTAACATTACATGGCCCTCAGTCTTAAATGTGTTGCCTTCATAGTTAGGCATCTCGCAGGCCACGATCTGACCTGACGCCGACCATTTTGCATAATTGTGTGAATTACTGTGTATTCATCCGCTTGGTAAATAAAGTGTCGACCAGAGCATCGGGTAAAAATTAACATGGAAAAAGAGAGCTTTGCCGTGTCGATCTTAGTGCTGTCGGACAGTTTCATATGAAGCCGAGACTGATTTTCAGCTTCATGTGAGACTGCGTTGATGAAGACAGAGAGGCACCTTTCACTGTGTCTCTTAATTTATAGCGAAGAGTGTCCCATGTGGGTGCAGCGGTGCGTTCGACAGCTCTGGGGAATGTTGGAAGTTGTCTCTTCCATCCAGCTTTTCTAATCAAGTAATTCATATTAAAATGCTTGGATGGAAACATGCATGTGGTCGAGCGAGAGAGAGAGAGAGAGAGAGAGAGCGAGATGGTGGATGAACTGAGAGCAGACAGGTGGAGGTGATGTTAACAGTAAAGTAACAATTAATAAATGTACAGTGCGAAACCCGGAGTGAGCTTCAGCGTCGGACCTGGAGACAAAATACAACGTCTCCCCCTTGCCTCCTAAAATAAAATAAAATCCCCCCCGCCCCTTTACATTCATTAACTGTCTTGGACGTTACATTAGGTCGGCTTACTCAACACTTTTAGAGCAAGTTATTTCTCAATAAATCTGTGCAGTAGAGCGATCGCATTATTCTAATGAGCGGCCATTTAAATCCACAACATGGATTTAGGATCAGTAGCGAAGGCAAACACAAAGGCCGGCGGCCCTCAGATGTGAGGTGATGCATCTTGTGCACTTTCAATCCTTCAACCAATGGAAATTTAGAGAAAATGGTGTCAAACATGTTACCGCAAAGAAAGTTTTTCACAACCAATTTGTTTACAATTCACAGTAGGATAATAATGAGTTAATAATAAAACATATATATAGCCTTTTAAGTTTCCAGGTCCTGGACTGTGGTCCATCCTATGTCTTTTCCTGACAACTTTTCCTTGACCTTGATGGGAAACGTCACACGGTCAAGGTCAGAGGTGAAGGAGAATTCCTTAGGACTTAGGAAAAGACACCCTGCGGGGTCAGAGAATCCGACTGCACCAACACTAGGCTACGTAATTACATAACATCAGATGTTGACGCAAGAAGCTACTTCCTACTACTGTTGGTCCTATTGCAAGTCTTAAGGACTCTCCTCTCTTGATTGATTGCCTCAGTAAACATTGTAAAAATGACTTTATGGTCTAAGTCGCTAGTTTCAAGTCTTCTTCAATACAGCATGATGGTCATGCTTGATTTAGTAAATGATGGTCCCATTTAGAGTCAAATAGGCCATAAAGTAGGGTATGCTTTAGGGCGGGCTTGTGACAGACAGGTCGCTACCAGAGCTGTATACTGACGGAGTCTGCGTCACTCCTCCGGCAGTCCAAATGTGGACACTTCTGGTCACTGGTTGCAAAAAAACAAGATGGCGACGGACAAAATGCCGAACTCAAGGCTTCAAAAGTGCAGTGCACAAACCAATGGGTGACGCCACAGCGACTACGTCCACTTCTTTTTCACAGTCTGTGGGTGAAACATAGGCTGACAATTTGAAACACAGCTGATACTTTCAAGTAGAAGATGAATATCCTTTTCAATCCATATTAGAATATTGCAAAACAGGTTCCTCGAATCTGTCTCTTCGGCTATTTGAACCAAACTGGAACATTTATATGCAGCAACCTAAACTCAGGTTATATAATGATTCATTGATATTGGTAGGGAGCCTTGGAAAGTTTCTCAAGACAAAATTGGGGAGGGTGTTAAACAGAGTGTGCTAAATGCCGAGTGATTAAAAGGTTTGATTGAAATTAAATTTGCAGGCTCCCAATGGTCCACATTTGCAAAAAAACAGGCAATCTGATTGACAGGGAAAGAGCCGTAAGAAGTGGGTAACGTTATTATTGGCTGAGAGCAGTTTTACTTTCAAGTTTGAACCTAAATTAAAATAATTTCACTGATTAGGAGTAAGTAGCACCGTGTCAACTTTCTCTCATGCTGCTATGTTTTCTAAACTTCCTTTTACAATTTGGTCTTATACGATTAGCGAGTAACGGTAAACATTAAACTAAAATTAAACTGATTTGATCGTATGTCATTTCAAATCTAGAGGAATTAGCACTTGTGCTACTGATTAGAATGATTTTGTAATGTCCGCTTCAAACAGCAATAATGCAATTGTAAAAATATCTTGAACATATCTTTAGAATTTCCTGTTGTAAACCACACCATGGAACAGCTCCCATTGTATTGGTGCTGGAGACATGTGTAATTCTAGGCCCGGGGACTAGTTAGTCTAGTAAGTGGCAAATCTGATTTGGGCTACTGCTTGTGAAGGTGATCTTTTGACACTATTTTTATCAGCAACAATGCAACAGTTTAAATGTCTCCATCTGTAAAACGGGGCACACAAATGAAAAACAGTTCATGTCTATATTTAACTCAACACTCCCTGTTCATTTGAATAATAAGAGCCCCACTAGCATCTTTGTGTGGACAGAGACAAAGGTTGGTAAGTTACAGGTGTACAGAAGAATGAGTGCCATCACACCAATTACAACGTTTCTAATGTAATCAGATATTGTTAAAAAATACAGTAAATGAAACGTGACTTTCTTTAAGGGTACAATTTTATAGTGTTCTTCTTTTGCATTAATCAGTAATGGGTTAGTTTTTTTTCTGTATAACAACCGTAAATATTAGAGTGAGAAATAAATAAATCACTCAGTTTAACAACCTTTTGGACCACTGAGTTGCTTGTCAACACAGCTGCTATAATCTGTCTTTACTTGAACAATCCAAGCAGAACCCTCATTTTGAAGAGCACCGTCTTTGTCCACGTTTCTAATCACATGCAGTGAACGTCCTCGTTGCATCAACATGTGAGGGAAAGTCATCTCTCTCCCCTGCTCTGCTGCACGGTGCAGCTCCTTCGCACTGCGGTGGACTGGGTCGCGTGTACTTGTGGTTCCACACCGCCATCTCGCGGTGACTCGGGGAAGCACAGTGTGCTCCGCGTGGTGCGACACTGAAAGGGTTAAACGGCTGAACGAGTGTTTTACAGAGAGAGACGATTGCGGACAGGTGAAACTTTTTTACCCCGTAATGCTCGTGGGCAGCCACGTGGCACAAAGCAAACAAGTGGGCAACATGGCCAGACACAGAAGTATTCAGATATTTTACTTCAGTAAAAGGAGCAATAGTGAGTGCAGAAATACTTCAAAATCATGCATCTAAAAAATCTTAGTTTAGTAAAGTACAAAAGTGTGTTCAAATATATTTAAAGTACCAGCACGTAAAAGTACTCTTCATGCAAATTGCCCCTTTTTAGAATAATATATATATATATATATATATATATATATATATATATATATATTACATTACTTATAATTAGATCATTCATGTTCATTCATTGATATCACTTTGGAATCATTTCAATTACTTTAAATACTGCCAGGTATAGCTTTAATAAGACATCATCATTTATTAAATTATTTGTATTTTGTATTATTAATCTAAAACTGCAAAGTACCTCAAACTATCAAACAAATATATTGTAGTAAAATGTACAATATTTGCCTCCTAAATTTAGTGTGGTACGAGTATATAGTATATCATAAAGTGGAAAAAGTCACAAATGAACTTTCTTGTGTCACCAGGTCCTCGCATTTTTTTGACAAAGTCTATTCCATGCCAATAATCTCAGCGGGAGAGAAGTTGAACCTCTATACTTTTTGCTTCTGTCCATGTGATTGGACCACTGTTTATATTCCACGGGGATGTGAGAAGAAATGACATGACATTTTCATATTTCCTGAGCGGCAATGCTGTGTCAGAGTAACAGCCTCAGCAATATTACAGTCTGACCAGTTTTCACACAGAAACCATTGAATGGGTGCTTTTGAAAATATATATTCCATATTTTGCAGTAGTTTGACCCTGAAGTAAATCTGATAGTATTTTACACTGTCCATCAATCACTGTATTTGTAACTTTGAACGCAAACTGATCCAAATAAATACTCAGTCCACAGAACAGCATTAGCACACGATGCTAACAGCTCCTTTGCATGTGACATCGCGACTCAGCTCAATGTCCATTGGAGGGCCGGCGACTGGCAGTTTTTGGAAGCAACGACCACCAACACGGCTGCAACGAAGACGTTTTTGCGCCGTTTTTCGGCTTTTCCGTCAAACGCTACTTTATACTCCCTAAAAAAGCAGTACACGAAGAAGACATTACAATTACTCACAGAGAGACGGTGGCAAAACGGAATCAAACACATCCCCAAAGTCGACGACAGCAATTATGATGTCGACTTCCCCATTTTTATTTTAGCCTTTTCTTTAATTAAGGCCATTTCACCAGACTTCTGGATGACCTCATTGGATGGAAGAAAGTAGCTGACGTTGGCTGGCTGGCTAGTACCCGGACACTAGTGGTGCACCTCTGTATATCGTGGAGTGTCTGCAGCCTAGCAATGGTCCAACCCCGCTGCACTTCTCATTCAAACGTTGGACAATTAGCAGATTCTGAAACCTACTTTGTCAAATCGTGATACAAACTATTGTCACAAATGCGTCAGCCAGTAAACACCTTAAACCTCTTTTATTGCTATCATCCATATTTATACACCTAATAAACATGCAAAGTGTTAGTATTCATTTACAACAGGTTAAGCGAAACCAATGCCTATATTAGCATGGCATATAAATACATTTCACATGAACATGTCCCAGGATCTGTGAGGTTGGCAGCCAACGACACCTAAAGGCATTATTAGACACGTAACACAACAGGAAAAAAAAAGGGCAGCTATTTATCTGTTGCCCAAAGTTGGTCCACATTATGCTCTGGCAATGTTGCCCATAATATTTCACATTAAACCTCAAAAGGTCAGTGCTCACCGACTTCCACCAAACATTATCGGACGCCGTCACCGATTGCTCGTCTCTTCGATAAGATTCTGACAACTGGAAATGAGAACAGAAGTTTAACCGTGCTGCACCTCTGGAGACCCCAAATCAATTACAGATTGAATCCTTTCAATAGCCTCAGCTGAGCATTTTATGATTTTTACTCTCCTCTGTCATATTAAACTACAACTAAAATTGAGCAAAGCAGAGTAAACAAAAGTTGCACTTGATAACCATGCGGGAAGAACAGAAACCAAAGTAAATCCTACTTTTCTATTATAATCAGGCAAAGAGAGAAATCAAAATGTTTGTGAGTTAGTTGATGACATGTTCCAAAAGACGTAATCAGTTTAAAAGGCGATGGAATATAAATAGATATTATCAATTTAGCTTATGTTCAATACACATTGAATGGTAGTTCTTGAAATTGAAATGAAGTGAGTGAGTGAGTGTGTGTATGTGATTCTGATGTCACAGTAAGATACAATACAGCAATAAATAAACATGCATCTCTGTTGTTCAAACTGAATCCTGTTTTCTGTCTGAAATGAAAGGTGTCATGTCCATTGACTCCATGCTATTTAAAAATGATCTCATTAATAACAAACATGATATTAACATTTGAAAACTAAAGGGAAACAAAGAGGAATTCAAATTGGAATCTTTGGCTCTTTGGTTCACATCACAGATAGTGAACACACTGTTTGTCCTGAACTGAAATACGTACAGCAAATGATCACATTGGCCTAAAAAGCTGAGGAGGCAAGAAATACCTCAAGCATATCCAGAGATTTCTTTTTCTCCATTTGGATAATGCACAGATGATGGCATCATGTTGAAATATTTTGGCAATTTCATTCATATTCAAATCACTTTACAATGTATAACATCTTGGTCTCACTACTGCTTTATGTTTTTACAAAAGCACAGTGAGAAACACAACCTGGCAGCCCATAAATGGCGCTGCATCACTACTTCATGGTACCTGTTAACCTATTAACAATGTGGCATTACACCTGCCCAATACTGAGACACAAGGTGTTCAATATTAAATAAATAAATACAACATAATGCAATACCCAATAGTGTATAAATAAAGTGAAATGTATCGCCTAAATAGGCCGATAAATTATGAAATTGTTAGATTTTTTAATTTCCGCCGAGCTAGCTTGCTAGCTAGCTCTTTTTAGCTAGAGGAACCAAATAGAACGTTTTTTTTTACTTCTCACTGTGTCTTTTTCAAAGGAACATTGTTAAAACCTTAACACTAATCTAAATCAGCCAACTAGCTAACACTTGCCCCTCAGTTTGAGTCCAAGTAAATAATCAATTTTTACCAACTATCCTAGATAGCTAGCTAACTGGCGAGCATATTAGCGTTACTAAACCAAATAAAAAAGAGAGGTTATCTTCTGTGTCTTTGCACTGTTCACTTGCAGCAGCGGCGAGTTGGTCAATTTAAATATACTTCAGCAGTCGATGCTTACGCTACCAGGAGCTTGCTGGTTTAGGGAATGTTAGGTGTAACTAAGGTTGAAAGTTTGAAAAGTGGTATTCTGAAATTCTTTTTTTTATTAAAATAAAAATAAAGATAAATGATTTCACAATTTGTGATCTATATATTTCACTCTATTTAATCACATGATAATTTTTATATTTCATATTTAATCTTATAATATCATATTTATGCCGTGTAATGTATTCCCTTCCTTGTGAAAGATTTGTGAGATGACAAGCGCCATAATACTGTTCAAGGTGACCAGATATCCAGAATACAACTGAAGGGATAAAAGGCCACTACATTTATAGTGTCTATGAAAAAATAAATGCAAGCAAGGAGACACAGCACTGCTCAGTGAATTAAAAATAACTCGTAGAAGGACACAGAAGAAAGAGAGATTTCAGCTGCGAGCGGAACGTCCGTGGGAGACTGGTTTATAGTTTTAAAACACACTTTCCTTGTAGAGTTATTTTTCCAGCTCCCTGGTCTCTCTCTTTCATCCTTCCTCTCCCCTCCATTATTTCCCTCTAAATGTTGTACCTGGAGGCATAAATTGAAGATGAAGTCCTAAAGTGTCAATAATCATTCCATCACAACAGAGAATTAAAATAGAATTCGCTCTACCTCGGGCCATGACGCTTTAAATCACAGTTCCATCTTCCGCACCTTTGACAGTAACGACCCGCACGCAAAACGAAAACACTACAGCGAAAAAGATGCAGGCTGGATGATATGTTTCTTTAAGCGATGTTCATTTCATCTCAAGGTGTATCAGCGTTATTCGAATCTCACCCAGTCGGTGTCGAATGGGCCTATTATTTACCAGCTGTATAAAACTTGAAGCAATGACTCAGTTTGAGTACACAATATTTAAAAATTGAGCTGTATTTGCAGGCATCACTCCCCACCCCTCCCCCTCTGAAGACAGCCCTACGTGAGCATGCTACTTCGCTCATGAATCCAAATACAGAAATTTTACACACTCATCTCAAAACACACAGAAATAACGCTTACTGTACATACAGTAAAATACACCTCTTGTCAACACACACACACACTCCGTCTCACCCTCTCTCTGGACGCGTGCTGCACTTGAATGGATGCTAGAAGTACAGATAATAAGTCCAGTAGAGCAGGTTGACCATGACAAACGAGAGGGGGAAGGTGACTCTGGAGTAGTTGTCTATGTGGTGGGGGTTCTCCACGTGACAGCAATATAGGGAGCGGAGCACTTTGCGGATGGTGGCTAGAGCGGTGAGGCACCAGTGGGTGCGCTTCGGGGGCGACGCCTCGGGCTTAGGCTCGCTGCCAGAGGGGCTGGACGGGGTGACAGTGAGTTCTAAGGAGGCGGGCGGTGGGGTCGGGGTGGCGGCGGCGGCGGCCTCCTTGCGTCTCTTGGCCCGGTTGTGATTGGAGATTGTGGTGATGATGCCATTCATTTCGTCGTCTAGGTCGTGCATGTGGTGGCCGTACTGCAAGGGACCGGGAGGCAACGAAAAGCTTTAGTTTAGAACAGAGATGAGAACACAAGACACAGTCTTTTACTCACCCCAGAGCTCGTGATGACACGACGATGAAGATGACAATGACAATCAGCACCATTTGTGAGGACAATGACTTTGAGCACAACACTTAACAATAACACAGCACATCCAGCGGGGGGCCTCACCATGAGGATATGTGTGTCGAGGTGAGAGATGGAGCAGAAGTGGGCCACGGCGTACTCGATGAGCGCTCCGAAGATGAAGCTGAAGCAGATGCCCAGGTAAACATCAATGGCCTTGATGAAGCAATTGGCATTGGGCAGTGACGTCCGAGCGCCCATCATCAGAGTGGTCATGGTGAGTACTGTGGTCACTCCTGGCACGAAAGCAAAAGCACACAGAGACACAGGTGAAATAAGGGATTATTTGCCAATTCGTTGGAAATGTAAAAAACAAATGTGACTTGAAATCAAATATAATCAAACACATAAATATGTATAGTGTACGATTTTCTTAAATTAAAATAAACTATTCAGTGAATACAATCTTAAAATCAAACAGACACCAAAAAAAATACTGTATTTTTTTGTGTAACAATAGCGGTTAATGGCATACATGAATAAACTATATTAAGGGATTTGGATAAACAGGCAATTCTTGTTAAAAAGGGCAAAGTCGTGACTGGGTTTTGGTCTTTTCGATGGGATTTGTGGACAATGAGACAAAAACTGCCTTATCCTTTGACATTCACAGAGAACGAATGGAGGTTTGTCACACTGTATGTAACTGTGTTTGAAAAAAATTACGGACAGAGTGGGGTGCTCAAATAGACAGGGTTGCTGAAACAAATCGAAGAATCATTCTAGCCCTTTCTTGCAACCAGAGATGCACTAAATTGCACGGCTTATTCATGATTCCAGTTTGGTCTTTAGTAGTGCAACTTAAGATACCATAGTTCCTGATCCTACATCCACAATTCCCATCAGACATTATCTGAACATCATGTGAAGAGCAAATGTGTGCATAAATGAACGTGTCTAATCATTTTTACTGCCATTTCCACATCAACTTATATTTTCTTGAACAGGTAAACCCACCAGTTTAAAGAGATTTGCATTTAATAAATCCCTACTCTGTTTAATGCCTTCGCTATCGAAACTACCCCTGTTAAATACTTTATAAATGAGACCCATTGAATTCATTTAATTTCTGCAAACTTATTGGGCACCCCAAATGAAATCTCCCTTAGACCCAGTCCTTGTGAATTACTGCTAGAGATGACCAGAAATGAATGCACCCTCATCTGGAGTATCACATATATCCTATGTCCTTACTACATATGAGACAAAAGTCCAGAATGCACTGAGAAACATAATTAGCAACAACACAAGAGATGAGGAGATAATCTGCACCGCCCTTTACATCTAGTGTGTCATGAAGTCGGATATATTGTAGTTTTCTTTGTTTTTGAAAACTTTGTGCCACCTGAAGCCTCCTGCAGTATAGCGGTGGATTTAATTAAATGCAACATCTATGTTTGGATGTCGCCACTAGATAACGACAGGATTCACAGATGCTCTCTTTAAACATCAGCCCTCGAAAAGCCAAAACCCAAAGCAACATCTGTGCTCACTAAAGGAGAGTGAGTGTAAGTCTCTGTGTATTAGTGATCATACAGATGACTGATGAAGGAGAGAAATAAGGCAAACCCATCATCTCAGTTCCTACAGTGATGCACGGTATTTGCATACAGTTTTGTGCGTTATAATAGTGGAAGACATTTACCCACAGAAGGCCAAAAGAAAGCATTGTTTGTACCTATACAGATACGAGCTGGAACAGAGGACAGGGAAATCCAGAAGGAAACCCACGAGAGGACAACGAGCAGGCTGGAGGGGACGTAAGTCTCCAGGATGAAGTACAGAATGCTCCTCCTCAGCTCAAAGTGGAAGACCAGCTTTGGGTAATTGCCTTTGAAAAGGGGGACAGAAGTATGTCAGCGTACAGTACTTGACAGAAGACAACATTTAACGGCTCTGTTAAAACATGAGTGTGGCCCTGGGGGTAACTTGTTACCGGTCTCATAAACGGCCTCTGAGACGGACGTGTAGTGGCCCTCGACTGTGTACTGAGCCAGCTGTAGGGTGTCTAAACCGCTGACGGACTCGTTTCCTCGGGTCCAGTAGAACATGACATCGTTGATGTTGTAACCCCCTGCAGGAGAAGGAGATTACATTTTTATTACAGAAAAAGCTGCACTCATCCAATTTTTTATTGTATTAATAGTGGCTCAAATAAGTATGAATCAATATGCTTAGAGTAAAGAAGCCACGGAGAATTCTCACCCAATTATTTGGTACCGTTACACAAAGACAGTCTGCTTTCAACTCTTTGGTTTTATGGCCAGCAACTTTACTGTTTCGTTTCAGATTTATTGCTCTCATTAAGATTTTAATTTCGAACATTTAAGAAAATATACTTTTTCTTTTTGGATTAGGTTATGGACCTGTACTTGCATAGTGCTTTTCTAGTCTTCCCGACCACTCAAAGCACTTTAACACTACATGACATAATTCACCCATTCACACCCATACATATGGCAGTGACTAAGGTTCCACCTGCTTATCAGCAGTAACTAACATGGATGCACATATTCATACACTGTAAGCACAACTATGGGAGCAATTTTGGGGTTAAGTGTCTTTCCCAAGGACACATCAACATGGGCTAGCGGAGCCGGGGATCAAACTGCCGATCCACTGATTTGAAGGACTACCCTGCTCACCACTGAGCCACAGTCATACATAATAAACTTTCTCTAGTTTATAAGGGTTAGGTTTATGAAAGTTCCCCTCACTGACCACGCCCATCTGATTAAGCCACTGTACATTACCATCCAAGCACCTGACAGCAGTCAGACACCGTTGGTGGACATGTTGGTGGACATTTTGGTAGACACGGCTACACAAACAACGACTAGAGAGACCAGACCAGGCCTGCTAGAAGGACCGTGAATATCTGACTGATTGCTAATGTTTCTCCATGACAGCTGTTTGCTGACATGTGCACTATAAAAAACTTTACGAGGTGATAAAACGCCAGTGTTATACATTAGATAGAACAAATACATTTACTAGCAGTTTTAGTGTTTGTGCAGGTGGAAACATGACGAACACTATTAGACTATTAGCTTGGAAAGCTGCTATAATTCACAATTATTGTGGTGATGGTGGTGATGATGATGATGTAGAAACTGCATTAACAGTTTTTGCTAAACCCCAAAGTAGCAATTGGGGGAACAGCTGGGAATGTTAACTACTCCAGCTATGCTGAAGTCTGGTCCTCTCATGGCTGAGTTGTTTGAGATTGCAACCCATAGTGGGTGGTAAATTCCCTCTGATGCTTCTTATCAGCACAAAAGAAGCATTTGCTACACTGCTTTGTTTGTGTCTTAAATTCACCAAAAGTCATCATTGCATTAGGCTTCATTTGCATATTTAAACAGAACATTTCAGAACTCTTGTAATACTTGTAAGAGATAACTATATTAATGTAAGTAATCAACTGCGGAGGTTTCATGGTGATATATATTAGTTACATTTTGACCCTATTCACCTGTAGTGTCTTCATGTCATTTTACAAAACATATCTTTTTTCACAGACTCAGTAGAATTTACATCCACCAAACTATCCACTTTCATTATCTACATTCTGAAGGTTTTTACAGAGGGATGTGTTTATATATCATCCATAGCCTGATTTAAACAACACGTTATTACTAAAATAATCGCTTTTTTAATGGCTGTTGACAGTATTTTCTGATTTATGGAATGATAAAATGAGCTATCCAAAATCCCTTGTGTAAAAACATTTGATTCTATCATGTCACAAAATTAAACAAGAATTTCCAACCTGTCTGTATCCAACGTTAATATTTCTGTTCTGGAAATCTATGCAAATATTATCATATTTCATTAGATAATGCCTAATTTGCATATTTAAACTTTTTTTTTTTTTTTTACTTGTCATCAAAGTTTCATGATATCTGTGAGTTAAATTTTTTAACCCCATTCACCTGTAGCGTCCCCTCTTCAGATGTCATGTAAGCCTTGAGAAGCTAACGGCTCCGGTCTCCACCAAGGCTAAAGTGCCGCATGTTAGTCGTGAAAATAACACAACACTTTAAAGACTCTAAAATACAACATTAATCTTTCATGTATGTAGCGACAGTCACAGTGGAAACAGAGCGGCCTCCACTCTAACACAGCTTGACTCAGAGATCCAACAGGACTTCGCTAATGGAAACGCATTTGCAGTGCTTCTTCAAAGGGGGGGGGGGGGTAGCAGAGAGTCCTGATGAGGAGCTTAACTCTCGCCTCGTGCCAGACTAATCATGCATATTGCACTGGTCCCCCGAGAGCCCTTATAACCCAAATAAATCTCGGAATGAGACGGCATGCAAAATTAATACGTGTGGCAGCACTTTTAAAAGGTACAAGGATGATATAAGGATATTGATTTAAAAAAGAAAGAAATAAAGGTGTGATTCTCAACCTCTATGGTGTATTTTTCTCATTTATCTGCAGAGGGAGCAAGAGAATAAGAAACATAAGCCGCAGATGGAAAAATACACATGTGTTCTACATAGGAAATGCTCATTAACGCTCCTGATTCCTCTTGAGTCATGTGTTATTGACCGATGGTGAGCCATGGTGCTGGGAGCAAAAGTCCCCTAATGAAGGCCAGTGGTGACTTGGTTGCTGAGAGGTCCAGTGGACTCACTGTCTTTTATTTTTACTTATTAGAAGAACACATTATTCTCCTGACCTAAAGCCCTGACATTACTGTATAAATTAGAGAAGCAAATGGCTCTTGACACATTTGACCTTTCTATTGTCCCCTTGAACACAAGGAGCCACATCCATGATCAAAGAGGAAAAAAGAGTTACAGAAGAGAAGATCACAAAGGACTGTGACGACTGTCCTCTGACTTTTTTTCACTGTCGTTATAACACACTAAATATTTTACCGCAATCCCGATCCAAATGCACCCCTCTCCCACGACGGCGCCCTCTCCTTCCTCCTGTGGGAAGGATAAACTTTTGGCACGGCATTTAAAGAAAAATAAATCCTTCAATATGCATCTTCATAAAGAGAGCATAGAGGGAGGTAGAGATTGAAAGAGAGAGAGACAGAGAGACAGAGAGGGAAAAACAACAGAGATAGAGCAGCAGGATGAGAGAGAAAGAGATTGTTGGAGAGCGTTGGAAAGAGAGAGAGAGATGCAGATATTTAGCCTGGAATTATTGAAGCAGCGGAGGAAGGATCCATCATCCTCTCAGTTACCTAACTTTAACCTCCAGATGTCTTTTTGTCTGCTAAGTGGGACTGGAGTTGACTGCAGCTGACTGGAGCTGCCGCTAAATGTTTTATTTGGCACTGGGGTCCTGGTGGGCTTCTGGCAGGGATCCGACTTAGCTTAGCTTAGCCTGGCTGGCTGTCATTTAATAGCACAGAGCAAAAGCAAGCTGGAAAGCAAATATGGCAGATGAGGGATGCAGGCTGAGGAAGGAGGGGGGTGGGGGGAGGAGGCTTTGTCTTCCTTCCATCCCTTGCACAGCCCCCCCAAAAAAGTGTTGCCATGTTGTTTAATGTTAATTGCAATTTGCTTTACTTATAAACATACTGCCACTGCATTTCCACTTGGAGACATTGACAACATGTCAAAATGAGACAAATCACTGCTCTTTTTTGAGTAAAATTTCAAGAAAAGAAATACTTGGATCATTAAAAGGACTAATTCTGATATTTTTAGAGATATGCTTTCTGGCAGAAAGTTAGAAGATTGATATCACTCTCACCTGTGCTTAAGAGGTGCCATGTGGACTTCTGTTGTAAACAAACAAATGAATATGTGTACACACGCTTGGTTCCTCACCAAACCCAAAGCTGTTCTCATCCAGTTTTCGTATACCTACAAAAAATAATGCGCCGTAATTCGCAGATATCGCACAAAATAATTTCTCCTGTTATGCACGTAATCATAAATGAGGAAGTATAAAAGGCAGGAGGACGATGAATGGGTCGAACACACCTATCTTTGACCCAGGGGACTGCTGTTTGTTACCCATGTGAAGCGAGAAGTCAACACTTATTTATTTGCCGCATTACTTTGCGTATTTCACTAACAGCACTTCCGTGGTTATTTGAACCCAAACAATGATATTTTCTAAACCTAACTAAGTAGTTTAGTTGTCTATACCTAACTTAGTATTTTACAATCTTTTTCTAAACCTAAGTAGTTCTGTTGTCTAAATCTAACGTAGTATTTCACAATCTTTTTCTAAACCTAAAAGGAAGAAGTTTATTTTGAAAAGACTGTGCATTCAACGAGTAGATGATGGCTTTCGTAGAAAAACGCTCACACGATGATGATATGTTGCCAAATCACATCTACAGGAGCTCATTAGCTTAGCTTAGCTTAGCATAAAGGCTGGGAGAAGAGCAGCTTGCCTCGCTGTTCCTTCTTAAGGGGGAGACAATGTTCCAATGCTCACAACGGTAATTTATGACAAAGGAACCCACACAGAACAATTCTCAATTGTGACCGCATTTGCCCCTGCTATTTCATCCTCTGTGTGAAATAAGCATGCAGTCTCTCTCTCACACACACACACACATTACCAGTTTAGAAGATGAGAGAAAGTGATCCGTTTGATCCTTCTGTTTGATGAGATTCATTTGACATTGCTTCCACCCACCAAGTCACTGCCACAGCTTGAAGCTGCACAGTTGGGGTTCTCTTTATTAAGTATGAAGTGTCCTTACAGCTCTCCAGTTGCAGCGTGCAGGTCTGCTTGTCCATGGGATACTTGGTCAGATCCATGTTGCAAGCCACTGTGGTGGTGATCCTAAATAAAATAAAATAAAATAGTATTTATTAAAAGGAACATTCCATGGACAAGTATGGCTATAGTAAATATATTTTTATCTGGAACATTGGTTACATTGTATAGCGTTATTCAAACAAACAACAGAGCAGATTTGTGAATTTTCTCTGGTTGAAGTTCTGAATTTTCTGGTAAATATCTATGAATTGAGACTTCTCTGGCACATGACTGCAGATATCACTTGTAAGGCTTTGCATCGCTTTCATGCTGTAAATCTGGGACAGCGTGTGTGAAAAAGATTCTCACAGTACCATGTTGGTCTAAAACACATCACAATTCTAAGAATGATGCCATTTTGGTTTTAAGTGCTTAGTGTTGCTCCTTCGTGTTAAGACTTGGTCTCAGCTCCAGTTCTGTTTTTTGGATCAAACAGAAACAATTAAACCTGTATTTGATTCACATACCTATTATATAGCTTTGCCTTATAATATTACCAAATTGCTTATATTTAGATTGTGAACAAAACTATAATGGGTATATAGTATATTCTATAAGCTTTGATCTTGCAATCATTCTCAAGTGTTTGAAAAATCTAATGATGGACAGTGTTATGAAGCTCTAGTGATTGATGTGATGCAGCCATGATGCAACATGATGAGGCTTTCTATTGGCAGTGATGAGGGAGTGTAGTTTGGGTCTTACTTCAGTCCATGTTTCAAGCTTAGGAATCAGCCCTTTAGAATTACACTTTAGATTTACACTCAGGAATGTTGTGCATTTCTGTATGAAATAGTGAACATTGTTTAAACGCATGGACTTATGAAAAGGAAAAAAATGGAGGTGGCCCCTTTCCATTTCTGGCTTCACAATATTTTTCATCGGAGGTACAAACTGGATCCTTGTAGTAGAAAGCAGCATTTCTGACTGCTCAACCTTTAGCGCCGATTGCCTTAGTGCTTTCTCATGTATTCTCCCCCGACGCAGAACTGAAACATTTACCATAGCTGTCCTGTCCTCAACACTGCATTTCTCACTCGGCTTTGTCACTTTTCACAGCCCTAAATTCCCCCGAGGTGGCCATCCCTAACCTGACTATCTCTTTCGGCTTGTTTTTCTCTGACTAGGCTCGATTCTCCGACTATGACGCTTTACCCTACCCCACATTTCCTCTGTCAGGGTGAAAGCCCAGAAACTGTTATCTGTATGGAGGCAAAGGTCACACTGCACATAACAATGTCACACACTTGTTAGAAATGAAAGCATGAATTAAAACTCATAGACAAGCAGCTTCGGACTCCAGAGAGCGATGCAGTGCACCATTCATGTTTACAGTGCATGGAGACGTGATTAACTGTGAGGCCAAACTGAGGCGAGGCTGAATACTCAGCCCAATCATCCTCCAACATGCCACCCACGTACATTTCTATTCCCCATGATAGTTACAGAGTTGCCATTAGAACTAGTGGGAATGTCTCCCATGTGCTCATTTTCTCTCTTTCTTTGTGTAACCACGACATAACTTGCATGAAGTTCAAATCAAGGACCAAAAACAATTGAGTGGTGGTGGTGGGGGAGTCAAATTTGAACCACAGACAGCTCTTATACAATCCATAGACAGGCTGAAGTTAAAGTGTGTGACATAAAAGCAGTGGGATGTATACATCTCATCATTGCTGGCTTAAAAGAGCCAAACAAATTCCCTTGCTGGATCATCTATAACCTTTCTATCTATAACCTGTCTGCTTGGCCCGACGTCTAATCGGAAAGCCAAGGTGAGAGGCTTGCCAAGAGCTCGTCAGATGCTAAACCCTCGCACACAGAGCAATCAATGCTGTGAAGGTGCTTTACGGGACTCACCGTTGATTTGTATTGACGTATCGCACGCTGCATTTGTACGATCCAATACCCAAGAAATAGAATTGATACAACTCCCTGCCTTACAATCATATTATCAACCCACGCGTCCTCCCTCAGACAATTTCTCCTCCATTCCCTTGCCTACTTTGCGTCGTCTGATGGAACAAACAACAACCAATAAAGCACCAAGTTTGTGCCTCAATCCCACCTCAGTGCGTAAAGGACGGTCCCGTTGGGGAAGATGCGTATCAGCCGGTTCTCCACGGTGATGTCGTGGAGAAAGGACTTCTTGGAGTCGACGATGAAGGTGTCCGGGACCCAGAGCAGCTCCACGAGCCGCCCGTCCAGGCTCAGGCTCTTGTTGCCCTCGAACACCAAGCGCTCGTCCGTCCAGCGCTGGCGGAGGAATATGGTGGCGGTGTAGTCCTGCAGGGATTGGGGGCTCAGAGGTCACAACAGAGCAAATTGACTACTTTAACAAGCGTGTCAAAAATAAGAGAAGTTTTTGCAAACCAAGCTTTCTCTTGTGAACCTGTATTTCTTTAGTCAGCTTGTGGCTTTTATTGTTTTTTTCTTCTTTTGCATCTTTGGGCATTGATGGCGTCAAGTCCATAAGCTCCCTCAGTGCCTGAAGCAACTGTAATCCACAGCATTGCTTCACATCAGCAAGTCTGTTCTGGTTTTAAGGACAATGAACATATTTTGGTGCATCGAGCAATGCCATCATCCTGACACTGTTTAAGTAAGGCATATCTCTCTGCAAATCAACATGTCAATGGCAAAATGGCTACCATGCTTTGTTGTAATATAACGCCATGTGTTGTTATGGAGATCAAAGTTATACTGTTTGTGCATATCTGGTTTGGTTGCTTCTCAGTTTACATGGACCAACTTTTGAGTTGAAGATTATTTGAATTAGTTCTTTATTAGTCCCTATAAAACATGTTCCCCTATATTCTTCGAAGCCACCATTATGTAGAATTATAATCATCATATAACAGTGGCGGGCCGTCAGGGCCTTCAAAGCCTACACTACATGTATTATACAGCGCATGTCAATGGTCACATGGCCCGCGTGACCATAAACTTGCGCTGTGATTGGCCAATCGGCTACCGTGACTCGTCGTCTAACAGAAAACTATAGCACGGTTCATGTTATTGAAACTGTTGTTTCGAGAAGTAATTGAATTTATAGTATTTTAGTTATTTCATCTATGGCTGAAGGAGAAGTACTAGAACTGGACTTGGTGGTATATTTACTTGCAACACCATTCTCAAGGAGGACGTTTGAGGAAAAGCAGGAAATCGTAGCAAATGGCCGCCCTACCCAACAGCTAACAGCCTTGACCCAGCAAGAAAAAACATTCATGCGTCACTTTCAGTTCGCCAACTACCAACGATATTCCTGGATGACAGCATCGGAGAAGAGTTGCAAACTGTATTGCTGGGAATGCCTTTTATTTGCGACTGAGCGTCTTGGTGTTTGGAGCCACGTTGGATTTGCTAAGCTGACTTGCCTTAGCAAGGCTGCTACGCGACACCAAAGAACGGCAGGACACTTGAAAGCTACGGTGCACTTGAACACGTTTGGAGAGACCCGCGTGGATCTTCAGATCAACAAGCAAGTTCGCAGGGAAACGGAGCTCCACAACGCAAAAGTTAAGAATAACAGGGAGATACTAAAAAGACTGATAGATTGCGTCATCTTTTTAGGCAAACAGGAACTCTCATTCAGGGGACACAACGAATGTAAAGAGTCTACAAATAAGGGGAACTATGTGAAGCTCCTTTCCGACTTGCGCTTCCACCTTTCCATGAACAAAGTGTTTACCGGGACATCGGGCAAAATACAAAACGACCTGATCAGTGCTGTAGCTGGAGTGATGGGCTCAGTGTTACAATAGCGCCGCGGTCATGGCGTCTGGACTTAATAGAGTGTAGGCAAAAGTTAAAGAGAAGGCTCCTATGGCTTTATTTATACACTGCTATGCCCATCGGCTGAATTTAGTGCTGACTCAAGGTCAAAGCTGAAAGAATGTAGAATATTTGTGTTACTTCCTCGTGTGGCACCAACCCAGTGGCAATATAGTTCCAGACTGGTCAACACGGTCTTTGAAAAGAGAGCTGCCCTGCAGGAGCTTTTTGAGGGCATTGTGGAGCACCATGACGAGAACAAAACTTACTCCAGAAACGCAACTGAGGAGGCTCGGCTGTCCTCACTGGCGCCCATGGCCATTGAGAGGGACCTGTTGTTGGAGCTCCAGCGTACTGACACACTTTACAACTGCGTCATCAAACTCTTTCTTCGCAAAGAGAGGAGAATGGACTTTGTTTAAGTGAGCATTTTTTTTAACATCTGCAGTAGCGTTGTGTTTATGTGTCTATGGTGTTGTTTTTATTATATAGTTAATTAATATTGTTACTTCTTGACCTTTTTTTAACCAGGTGAAATCAGTTGAGAACCAATTCTCACTTTCAATGATGACCTGGCCAAGAGGCAGTAGCACAGTCCAGACAACACAGATACAATACAGTATGACAAACACATGAGAAAATGGCTAAAAACAAGGTAAATTAATAAACACTATGTACACACAAAAGGCGGATTACTGGATGTTCTTTGTAAAAAAAAAAAAAAAAAAAAGGGAGAGAGAGAAATGATGGCTGGTCAGCAAGTACAGCAGTCAACTATGACTTGTTGCAGCTTTTGTTTGAAAATGTTGAGAGAGGTGAGAGCTGTTAGTTTGAGCGAGTTTTGTAGTGAGTTAGCAGAGTGTCTGAAGGAGGCCTTGTTTCGATACAGGAAACCCAGTCTAGCTTTGACTTTAGCCAGAAGGTTATTGATGTGTATGTTAAATGAGAGAGATGAGTCCAACCAGAAGCCAAGGTACTTCTGATGTTAATAATATTTGAATGGCTCGTTATTTTCAGTGTACAGTGTTTTAGTCCCCCCATTTTTTATTTTTTTCCCGGCATGTTTTGTTATAAATAAATGTGACTGGTTCTTTTAAGAATTTGTTCTTGTCCTTGTGTTAATTACGTTGATGTGTCTATGCATTGTCCGTTAATAACGCAGCTTCCCGTCATGAGCGTATTAATAGATCTGCAGTTAGTGTATTTGTAGGTGTTGCGCTTCATGTATTTCACTTCACAAATATGAGGTGTTTACACAAAACAAATAATAACCTGTAGCTGTGGCGTCATAATGAGGTGATTAGGATGTTCAGCTCTAGTAGAGACGGCACAGAAGGCCTGGGTCCGAAATGCACGGCCCGCCACTGTCATATAATCATCAATCATGGTTGCATACCGCTGCAGAACATTAGTGTGGCAAAAACAAAACCCGGACCAACTTTGATTTCAGTGGAATTCTGCCTGCGGAAATTAATGTTTGACCAATGAAAACCTTTGTTCCAAGTGATGTCATACCTCCAGGTCTAAATAAGTTTAATGATTTCTTTGTTTTCCTATGACCACCTTGTAAAACATAAATGATGATTGATGACTGTATATAAATTGCTGTTTAATTATTTAAAAAGCGTGCAAGTTTACATTTGAAAGTCCTACAATATCACATTTGTCACAAAGTTGCAAAACGTGGTGTGTCTACTGTTGTAAA
The DNA here is from genome assembly GCF_009769545.1 of Cyclopterus lumpus. NCBI lineage: Eukaryota > Metazoa > Chordata > Actinopteri > Perciformes > Cyclopteridae > Cyclopterus > Cyclopterus lumpus. Next base: position 19,231,625 of record NC_046980.1, on the reverse strand, counting down.
AAGTTGTAAATGAGGAAACATCTCAGCGGGCAGGCTACGATTGTTTGGTCCAAGAGCTTTTTTAGACAGAGCCTGGATTAATCAGAAGATTACTTCTGTGGTATTTGTCCCACCCCTCCTGGACGGCTGATAGAAAACAAGTGAGTAATTAATAAAGCTTTTTAGCAAAAGTTGAACATATGAGCTGTTGGCGGCCAGAAAAAAAAGTATTGTCTTACCATGTTGATCTCTGAGATAGTGTCAATGCTGGCGATGTCCAGGCTCATACCCACTGTTACAGGACCATCTAGTAACAAAGAACAAACCAATAATACATTTGACATCTATTCTATGCTTACACACATAATCCCCACCATTGAATATGAGTCTGTGAGTGTTCATGCATACATACAGATGGCTTCGACTGTACATGTGACTGAAAGAGTTATATGACATAACAGGGTATATTGAGAAGGCAGGGATACCCAGTGTTCCATAATGACGGACAGCACATTTAAAATGATAGAGAGCCCACATTGCTGCATCAACAGCTGTCTTGCGGTGCCTGTGGCTGTCTGGCCAGAGGATGACAGTGACAAGCAGTGAAACCTGCACCGAAATGTTGAAAATATTCTAACTCTCACTGTGTGCAGCTGGAAAAGCCAAGAAAGCACGAGAAGGGGATGAGTTACAGCTGTCCCATATCTAGTGAAGCATTTTTAATTCATCAACAGTTGAGGAATGAATAAAAACAGGAAGTTCTCACAGTGAAATGCATATACGTGGGTGTGTGAATGTGTGTGTTTGCAGAGCTTCTGCTGCCAGTGTGTGCAAAGCTCATGTTCCAAGGCGGGGAGGACTGATGATTATGCTGAATGGCATAAAGTCAGGTGTTATTACTGATGAAACAGCGAGTAAACAAACCATAATCATATTGTGGTGGATTCCTCGGAGCCCAGAACAATGACGGCGGCGAGGGATTTTGCGGTGGAATGACATAACACCATTCCCCTGAGAGCATAACACTGAGATAGACTCTGCTTCTCTATTGGAAGCAAATTAGTCGCCTGTTGAAAATTGGAATCTAAATCACAATGTATTAGCAGCCCTGATCTTGGTTAAGCTGCCGCTCACAGCGCTGTATTTTCACATTTGTAAAGATATTAGTATTTTAACGAGAAGGCACTCTTTTACTGGCCTCGACCCCGAGTTAGCTTGTTTTCTTCTGCATGTGTTTCATTCTTACCATTTCATGACATCCAAATGAATTAAGGGACAATATCAAAGATAAGCTCCATCTCATATCATTTTATACATATGCAGTCAATTCAAATGTCTGTATGCCAGCATATATTACCCCTCTCATTCTCTGCCAAACACACATTTCCCCTGAGTGTGGTTGCATGTGTCTGCAGTTTCCTTACTGTCAAAGAAAGGCCTGAGGTACTTGTTGTATCCTTTCATCAGCTTGTGAATGGTAGGAGGGAGAATCTCTCCCTCCTTCACTTCTGCGTTGAGCATCGAGTTCTCTAACAACCTGAAAACAGAGAGAGAGAGAGAGAGAGAGAGAGGAATAAACACAGAGACAAAATGCTGGGTGGAAGAAAAGGTGGGAGATTAAAATGGCAACTGAACAGGAAGAGAACGAAAACACTGCTTTTAATTATTTGGTTACCTGAAATTGACCCGGTTCAGTATATGTTAAACACCCCCTTTTTTTGTCAATCCAATGCCTTTAAAATTACCATTCGCTTTCATGAGAATTTTTTACGTTGTTTTTCGATGCTATCCTTAAAAGGCACATTGAAGTGTGGGAAGATGATTATATTGCTGGCAATTGTGGCAGGGGAAAATAACCACTCATTGCGCCTTCCCCCGTGGTGTGTGTGTGTATAAATCGGGACCTAAATACGAAAACGCATGCTCTGTGCCGAAAGCCCTGGGGCACGTGCCATGATGTAAGAAGGAGCAGAGGCAAGACAGATCAGGCCATGTGCAGAGGCACAACACATTCATCTCCGTATGCTGGCAGCGCTTCCGGGTCCCGGCTGTCGTCAAATGAGTGACAAGGAGAGCAAGAATACAGAGGCAAGATGCTTTTCTTATCATTCATCAAAGGCCAACGCATTCAGTTATTCATCGCTGCTAGAGTGAAGACGCTACGTGTTTTAAAGGATCAGTGTGTTACTGAAAATGAATCTTGGCACGTTAATTGCTGTAAACAAGTTAATCGATTTGAGTCGAGATGATTGATAGTTTCAATCACGCGCCAGTTTTATTTTATTAACCCCGTTGCTTGTTGTCGTGACAAAGGCAGAAAAGCAACGCCCTCTTTTTGTTTTGTGCTATAAAAAAGAACTTCTGTTGCGTTCCACTAGCTTTCCTGCTGTTTCTGACCCAGTGGAATGCTGCTGCTTCCTGGTGAGGATGACCCTGTTTGTATAAGCGTCTCAGGGTTGATGCAATGATTTATTGATGATAAAATGCTGCATATAAGTTTTGTTTTCTGTAAGGAGACACAGCCGTTGCACTTACCGTTACATCTCTGTGAGGCTGTAACAAGGAGCAGCAGTGCTTTGAGCTCAATGCCAATGTTACATGGCAACATGCTCACATATGACAATACTAACATACTCATGTTTAACAGGTGAGGCTTAGGTTAGTCTGTGAGCATGCTAACATTTCCTAAATAACACTATACACAAAGCACAGAAGAAGGTGATGGCAGTATCTACTTTTTATTTTTGGAGGTCTTAAGTCATACGGCGTTCATGTCCCATGTGGCACCAACGGTTTAGTTACCTTTACCGACGTCGCTGAATCACTTGAGTTACATAATGAACTTCCTTAATTAAACAAAACCCATTATATTTGTTCAAAAACCTAACCAAATACTATTGTTGACCTAACAACGACTGTTTCACAACATTAACATTACAGTTAAAACCATTGTAAACCATGTGCGAAGATTCAACATCAACATACTACGCGAAAAACGTTTCCCCAGACTGCCTAAGCCGCAAAATATGAGGAGCAGGCATGAGATCACGTTGGTCAGGGGAGCTCCAAAGTCATTAGCATGTGTGAATCTGGTCAATAGCCACTGATGAATGCATCAAACGGCCTGAGAGCCAAACTTAAAACAAAAAGAAGCACAGAAAATGTCTCCCCGCGAGACTCAGAACTTGTTTTATCTGACTGTCAAACCAGCTTAGACTGTGGGGTAACTCGCTCCCAGTGCACTGTTGCTATGCCGCATAAAGTCTGATTCACATGGCTCGCAGCCTGTTGTTTCAGCAGGCCACATGGAGAAGCCATGTTAGTGGCGGTTGTGGCAGCGCGCTGCCTCCGGCAGGCTGCATTATCAATCTGGATCGCCCTGTGTGACCCTCATTACATTCACAAAATAGTTTTGCATCTGTGCAATGTGGTTTTGTGTACCCATAAATGTGTCTCTGCAGTGGCAGAGATGAGGGTAGCAGCGAGAAATGAAAAACATAAAAAACAGGGGGAGGGAGGGGGTGATAAAAAAATTTAAAAAACAGTAGCATTCAAGGCAAATACAGAAAATTGAATTGTTTAGCGCTTACTGTTAGCGACAGAACTACTCATATTTGATGTTTGTCTGGTTTTCACAGTCTGACAATGAAACGCAGCGTCTAAGAGCTTCCGGCTCCTCTCACACTATCCATCTCTGCAAATCCCCAGGCTCTCGAACTTTTGGCTGTCTAAACCTTCACCTGCAGACAGGGATGAGGCCTGAGTTTTACAACCTGCCAAAACAGTTGCTATTCACTGAACCCTGACAATGGGTGGGGGGAGAGAAGAAAAGGATATTTAATTCCTCCCAGAATCACACTAATACTATCAATTCATCCTTTTTATGTGTGTGCAAGGTGGCATGATGTGAACACAAGAGGACATTTAGGCTGCGAGACGTAGTGGGAACCACACGCAACCCTCACCCTGACACACACACAAACAAACAACACTCACTTTATGTACTGTAGGGTACCTCTCCCACCCCAGATGAAAGCACAGCATGCGGAGTGCACCGTTTCCCAGGATGCATGCTGACAGCATCTGACACACCTGCCCACCAGGCTGCCTATCAAGAATAAGAAGATGACACGTCGAAGGTACTCAACTGAGCAGAGGAGGGTCTCTGCCATACTAAGTCCCAAGCTCTCAACACAATCGCAATAAACATAAATACAAACATATATGCCTCCATATTATGGTACGTAAGCTGCCATATTATACTGTATATTATACAGGTTATTGCGGAATATTTGAAAGTACACTCGTAGTAAACTATGACCGTAGTAAAGTAGATATTTTATTTTATTTTATTCATTTATTTTGCAGGGACAATGCACACTAATCAACAGTAGGACTGTAAGTGAGCCAGAGTGGCTAATTTCCATCTGCTGTCCCTGGCCAGATGTTTGTAAGGCAGCCTAAAATAACAAAATCTCAAAATAAAATGTAAATAAAATTCATAGACAAACTGACAACATATAAACAAAACCAATACACAGCATGTATATATGTATAGAGAGAGAGAGAGAGAGAGAGAGAGAGAGGGAGATTATGCAGCTTAGCCTTACACTTGCTTACTTAGAAGGCACCAGCTGGGTTTCCGCCCACAAACTAAACATGCAGGTTGCGCTTAAAGCGTCCAAGTGTCTTTCTGCCCACGCGGTCTGACAGTCTGTCCCGGGAGCCTCTGTCCCGGGAGCCTCTGACCCGGGAGCCTCTGACCCGTCGCTTGCCGAGATGGACTCTCGCCCATAACCTTGAACGGAGCAAGCTGCATCCGTCAAATGGATGGACCGGTGCATAGTTTTTTTAACATTACATTTGACGTTTATGACAAGCTAATTAAGTACTTAATTAAAGGCCAGCAAAACCCGGTGACTGACAAGTGCTGGAAGGCGATGGCAAAGAGACGCGAGGTGATTTGAAGAACGCATGCAGCAGATCAGCACTTCGACTACCAGCCCACGCGGGAGTGTCGGCGTGAGCAGCAGGTGATATCTGAGGGCTTGATCTGTCACGCCGCTTACAACAGTTCTACATTATCTGCTCAGACACTTGACACCTTGGATGGAAACAGCATCTTGTAATGTGCTAATTGGCCAGTCCTCACCGATCGCTTCTTGGCCCCCTGAACTCGGTGGGAAGGAAGTGCCAGCAGGAATCAATGATCGGTGTGTTCCTTTCGGTCGCGATCAGAGTCTTCTGTTATTCTCGCTAATGAGCCCTTTGGTTTGCTTATTGTGCTCCTGCTTCTCTCCTCGTTCTTTCACTGTCTCCCCCATCATCTCTCATTTCTCTCTCTCTCTCTCTCCATGATGAAGATAATTAGTCAAACCATTATGACTGCTGGCTATACTGTATGAGAAATCTGCATGAAAACACCAGTAACACTTATAATTACTCAGTTGTCACCAATTGAAGGAAGAAACAGCCAAATTAAACGGGCCAGTGGTCCCAGCATAAGGCAAAATTCAATACTGCGTAGGTTGAAAGATTATCATTCAACATTTTGAGAATCTTTTAATTTTTTAAATTTTAATCCATATGGACGTCCTTAAAGTCACTACGAGGAACTTACATTTTGTGTTGATGTTGATGGCCCCTGTAGACAAAAGCGACAGTGTCTCCAAGCAACAAAGTCCCTATAGAAAATGTTGAATGGATGTATAGTGCGTTTCTAGTCTTCTGACCACTCAAAGTGCTTCAACACTACGTATCATCATTCACCCATTCATACACTGATGGCTGTGGCTAAGGTTCCACCTGCCCACCAGGAGTAACAAACATTCATACACACATTCATACACCGTAGGCACAGCTATGAGAGCAATGTAGGGTTAAATGTCTTGCCCAAAGACACATCGACATGGGCTAGCGGAGCCGGGGATCGGACCACCGATCCTCTTCTTGAAGAAGAACCCTGCTCACCACTGAGTCACAGTCGCCCAGCAATAGCGGGACGAAGCTCTGCTCCTGGTCAGAAGGGGAGACGCCGCTGCCAGTTGTGGAGCACTCCTCAACCCGCCGGAGCTTCCGACTGCATGTCAAAGGCGGCAGCAAAGCCGGATCTGGCTCTGTTCGTGGTGGGCTGGAGTCTGAGCTCTAAGGGTTTCTCAGTGGACCTGCACACTTACGTCTGTTTTCGCCAGAATCGGTCCTGGTGGCACCGGTGACGAGCATTAAGAATAACTGAGATTGTTTCATAACTAGTGAAACGTACCTGGTAGTAACTTGAAGAGATATGATGGTGCATCACCTACAAAGCCATGATTGGTGATGCACCATCATATCTTAAGGAGCTTGTAGTACCATATTGCCCCACTAGAGAGCTGCGCTCACTAAATGCGGGGCTACTTGTAGTTCCTAGAGTTAAAAAAATTAGGATGGGAGCCAGAGCCTTCAGTTATCAAGCTCCTCTTTTATGGAACCAGCTTTCACTTTCAGTCCGGGAGGCAGACAGTCACCTCATTCAAGAATAGACTTAAGACTTTCCTGTTTGATAGTGCTTATAGTTAGGGCTGAATCAGGTTTGCCCTGGTCGAGCCCCTTGATATGCTGCTATAGGCTTATAGGCTGCTGGGGAATATTTTAGGATACACTGAGCACCTATCTCCTCTTATCTCTCGACTTATGGATGAATTTACATCACTCGTTTGCACCTTATTAACTCTGCTTCCTCCCCGGAGTCTTTGTGACTTCACATCTCATAAGGTCCATTGGACCTGGCGGTGTCTGATGCCTGGTGAGCCGGCCTCCCGCGTTGGCCATGCTGATGCATCTCCCCCCCCCCCCTCCCCTCCCCTCCTCTCTACCTCCTTCTGTTTCATGGATTGGAGTTCCATTCATACATTGTCATATTCATGTAATGTGTTTAAGTAACTCTGTAATGCTGTTCATTCTGTACACATGACATCTATTGCATCTATCCATCCGGGGAGAGGGATCCTCCTCTGTTGCTCTCCTGAAGGTTTCTTCCCTTTTTTCCCTGTGAAAGGTTATTTTTGGGGAGTTTTTCCTGATCCGATGTGAGGTCCTGGATGTCGTATGTGTACAGATTGTAAAGCCCTCTGAGGCAAATTTGTAATTTGTGATATTGGGCTATACAAAATAAACTGAATTTAATTGAATTATGAAGCAGTGGATATGTTGGGTAATGATATTTCATAACACAGTTATTTAGTTTGCTGTTTAATATCTAATGTAGCAGTGTTCGCTAATGATAGGACATATGGATGTAAAAAAGTCTTCATCTTCATTTTAATGAGTGAACTGTAAAAGACTGTAAAAGTGAGTAGAACAGAGGGCACACAAAACATCTGGCTGGCCATGAGCAACCTCCACCACCACAGGAAGGCCTTTGTGCCGACGTGCTCTACATTCTATGGCCTGGAGGTTTGTCTTCAACCTCCCGAAATTTACCCACACTACTCCGCGACCTTCACTGGTTACCGGTGGCCGCCCGCATCCGCTTCAAAACATTGGTACTTGCGTACCGTGCTGCGAACAGATCGGGTCCCGTCTACATCCAGAACATGGTCCAACCGTACACCCCACCTCGTTCACTTCGCTCGGCTTCTGCCAATCGGCTTGTAGCTCCGTCACTACGAGCTAAACACTACGGCTATGTCCGCCCACCCCTCTCCAGGAGCTGCCTCCGTAGTGCATGGCCATCTTGCACCTCCCCCTCCCATACACCCCCCCCCCCCTCCCCCCCATCACCCCCCACTCCCCCACCATCAAAAGCGTCACCAACCCCTATCTCCAGCCATCAGCCACCGACTGCAGACATCACCTCGTATCATGGATTACCAACTATCTGACAGCCACAGTTTGTCAGACTGAAGGACTGCCTGTCCGACACTGTGGTCTGCAGCACCGGAGCACCACAGGGAACTGTGCTCTCCCCTGCTCTGTTCACTCTGTACACTTCTGACTTCTGTTACAATACAGAGTCTTGCCACATGCAGAAGTTTTCGGACAACACAGCAATTGTGGGGTGTATCAGGGATGGCCAGGAGGGGGAGTACGAGAGTCTGGTGGAGGACTTTGTTCAATGGTACAAACACAACCACTTACAACTCAACACTGCTAAGACCAAGGAAATGGTGGTGGATTTCCGCAGGTCTAAACCCACTATGCTACCAGTCTCCATTGAGGGGGTCAATGTGGAGGTGGTAAGCACATACAAGTACCTTGGGGTAATTTTGGACAATAAACTGGACTGGTCTGCCAACACGGACACAATCTACAAGAAAGGGCAGAGCCGGCTGTACTTTCTGAGGAGGCTGCGGTCATTCAACGTCTGTAGCAAACTCCTCAGGATGTTTTACCAGTCTGTCGTCACCAGCGTCCTCTTCTACGCGGTGGTGTGCTGGGGAGGAAGCACTAAGAAGAAGGATGCAGGGCGACTGGATAGACTGGTGAAGAAAGCTGGCTCTGTGGTTGGTGCTGAACTGGAGTGCATCACTTCAGTCGCCGACAAAAAGGACCCTCACCAAACTGCTCACCATCATTGACAATGAAAGCCATCCACTCTACGGTACCATCACTCGACAGAAGAGTCTGATCAGCTGGAGACTGCGCTCGCTGCCATGCAGAACTGATAAACTGTGTAAATCATTCATCCCCAGAGCCATACAACTGTACAATAAATACAATCTGTCAATCAAAGGTACCTCACTAGAAAACCTCAGTTGACAGACTAGGAACAATGTTTACTGGCTATGTTAGCCTTTTGCACAGCCCCCAACTTACTTACTTACTTACTCACTGTTTACACTGACACTTTTTTTCACTGACTACTGACTATGTTGGCCCTCTGCACAGTCTCTACATCTTCCGTTGCAAACTAAAAACATATATTTTTCGACTATATCTTGAATAGGGAAGGTAGTAGCACTTTGGTAGCACTTAAATGGCTCTTACTGATAGTAGTTTAACTTACTTTTTAGTTTAACTTTATTGAAGAAATTGTACTTGCTTAATTCTTGTTGTTCTGAGTTTGGACTCATGGTTTAATGCTCTTATTGTAAGTCGCTTTGGACAAAAGCGTTGGCTAAATGACATGTAATGTAATGTAATGAGTGTTCTGTATGCCCACAGGGAGCAATTTCATTGAATATTCCCCTATTAAGGAGGATGTGAAAATCAGCTGAGCATGCTGGGGTTTAATAAGGTGGCATTCTTTTTTTTTTTGTGGTGCCCCAAGAGTATTCACGTGTTCCCGAGATGTATTTTCATGAGAAAAGTTTGATTTGTTGCAAGCAAATATGTTCTATAGTCATATTAGTTGTGTTTCTTTCCATATATTAGTAAATGGTAGAATTGGATTGGATTTATTCTAAATATGTGCATTATGTCTTTCATATTTAAATAAATATCTATGGAATATGGCCCACCCTTAGTTGACCTTCAAGGGCAGATAATCAAGCTTATTCATATACATGTTACAGCTAATGACATTTGCCTTTTATTTCACAGCCGCAGATCAAATGGGAAGCCATAGAAATGGCTTTGTTTTCTCTCGTGGCTTCCTTTATAGAGTAGGACATAAGTCTGAGGAGGCATCCATTGTCTAGTGACAGGCTGCCGGAGAGAAAAGGTAGCTCACTCCTCAAGGTGTGCCGGAAACGTTCTCCCCTCACTGGATGCTTTGCCTGTCAGGTTGCATTAAGCCTCTTCTTTTCTTCTTTTTCAGAGAATATATATTTTTTTTTTCGGTGTGAAATGGGATTTGAGGAAAGTTGCTGGTGCTCTCATAGACAGAGATAATTCTCTCGCTCATCAGGGACTTCCAAAACGTCCCGAGGCCCCTAGGCAGCCGCTGCGGCGTCGGAGATTCCCTAGGCAGACAACCAGCCACTACGAGAACAAAAAATGAACCTCCTCCTGAGTTCATGTCGCAGGCTTTTCGTGGATAAATACAGCTGTTTCTCCTTTTCATGCTGTCCCAGGAAGACCCCTAAGCCCCTACACATGGGAGAATAGAAGAACTCCTCCCTGCCAAATACAGAACATTTACTGTCTTCATAAGCCCACTGAAGTTTGAATCTCATACAAAATGTGTGACTGTATTTCAGGCAAATTGGCAAGTGTTGATGGTACACTTTCACATTTCTGGCTTCTTTAGTCTTATTTATATATATTCAGTATATAAGTCCTGCACCAGGTTGGAAACAGCAGCAGGCCCATTCGTTTTTTTTAATTTATTTTGCAAAAACTGGAAACACTAGAATCTATCTATTGCAAATATATTATTATATATTGCCAATGTTGTACAAAAAATTAGAGGCTCTACGTGCTATAAAACATTTGTACATTTCTACATTCGTACAACCTCTACTTAAAGTCTCTCCGGTCCTCTCCTCAAAGCACTGTGCTCAGCGGCCTGCAGTTTAGTCGCAGTTTCGCAGAATTTTTGTCACGGCTTCCCAGATGGGCTGAGGAGCGCAGAATTTAATGTTTTTTTTACACCTGGTTAAAGCAAAAGGTTTATTTGGGGCAAAATTTTAAGTGAGACTTGTAGACTAATTTGACGAATTTAAGCGTTTCTGGCATCATCCTCATACATGATGTGTTCAAGGACCGTCGTTGAAAATCTGGCAATAATTATGTTTTTTATAAGCTTCTGGCGAGGATAAAGGGTGTAACTTTGGCGATTATTTAAAGAAAACATGCTTTTAAATCCCGCCCTGTGGGTTTTGGGGTTCAGAGAGTTAAAAAGAAGGCGCCTGCTGTAGAATAATCTTGGCAAGTTAGTTGTAATTAACCAGCGGGAAGAAAAAGAAGAAAAAAAAGATCATCAGTGTCTTCCAATTTGCCTGGATTACAAGGCGTCGTATGCTTAACAATCCTGATAGGTTTTTCTTTAATGCTAAAGTACAATTTCTTAATCTTTACAGATATGGATGTAGCGCTTTTGCTCATTCCATTATATTATTCTGACCTCATTTTTATTAATAATACATGCAGGCCTGGAAACTCTGCTCTGCTGATTACTGAAAGGGAGATTTGTCAATGAAGTGCTTTGCTCCATCACCCCAAGCCAATTAAGATGAAGTATTAGTCACTTTTCACTATTAACTTGTCATGCCCTCTTGTGTCCACGCGGCGTTTAATCAATTACAGCGCCGGCACAATCAGAAATGATCCGGTATCCTGAATCAGTGCTGCGACAAAACTGGATGGATTATTTGAGTGAGCTTCACGGCATGTCCATTTGTCAGCTTTGTTGTTAACGCTCATCAGCCGCTGCTTTTATACCAGACTACTCACCCCGGAGGCGGTTTGTCCCTCAAGGAGCCGCAAAGTTGCATCGGTTGAAATATGTCGTCGTACTGCTAAACTGCATCTTGAACAAAAATAGACAACACAAAATGAGACGTATGGCTGTCGCAGCAACAAGCGGTGCGTGGATTGACAAAATGAGTTTCTCGGAGTGATTAAACACAGCATGTGTGATCCCGCTGTGAGACAAATGCAGCAGGCATTAAATCAGCTGGCCCGCTTTCAGTGTGATGTTTATAGATCCAAACTCTTGCTCACCTCTCTGTGCAGTAATAGCGAGTCTGACAGTCAGCCATGAGTAATTGATGGAATGTGTGCACAGTCTCCTGAGTGGCTCAACTTGGGCGGGGTGCTGGTTGTCATGCAGACCAGTGGGTCCCTTACTGCTTCCCATCAATGCTAAAGAAAATTATGGCCGGCACTGCAAGATAATGACTGAAAAACACTGATGCAAATTTAAATGTCATTTAGGAAAATGACTTCAGATTTCCACAATACAATATGCAGTGCATAGAATCATGAGGACAACCGCTGTGTGGGATCTGACGGAGCTCATCCCTCACCCACTGGTTTGGAAGACGGAATGTGTACCGGTTTTAATTAGAGACAGTGTCACACTCGCATGACGGCAATGTTAGAGAAGAGTAGCCAAGCAATTTGTCCAAGTTCCACATGCTACTTCAGTGCAGAAATTAGGAAAATATGTATATATGCTTGTATGGATGCCAGTGCATCAACAAGACATTACTGCTAGCAAAGACATTGTTCTTCAATTGCCATGCTAGCAACTCTAGGTAACCTACAGACTCTTCGAAAATTGGCAAAAGGAATGCAAATGAATGTGCATTTCCATCCATTACTGTTCAGCAAGTATTAGGAGTTGGTTACTTTTACATCTGTAATTATGACCTTTTTTTTTAATCAATAAATGTGTCAGAAAATGTCCTTTGTGTAAAGGACATTTTCTGGAGAAATGTAACTTTCAAAATCTATAAGTATGTGTCATTATGTTAGAAATGCTTAAAACAGTGTGTAATAACAAAAAAGTTAAGAAACATATTTTAATTTTCATCAGGTCTCACTTCATAAACAATTTAACATGAAACTTTTGAGATTACAACCTATTTTACATCTTCTCAAACAGTTGTGTTTGCCTGGAGCTTTCAGTGTGCATGTTACAGGTTGTTATATTTGTCCATATCCTGGTGATTTAGAGATTTTGTTAAGCTCCCTGAATCAGTTCATGTCCAGCTGAACACAGAACCCAAAACTCTCAGAAACAATACTAATACTATTATGTACAACACCAACATATTATTTACAAAGAAAAGACCACACAAACACTCTCCACTGCTGCTCCCCTCACTTCCACCCCTCCCCCACAGGCAATCTCGCAAAATGACCATACCTCTCTCTTAGTAAACATTATAAACAGCTTTATTGTCTCAATCACTAGTTTCAAGTATTCTTCAATTCATGGATGTGAGGTCCTGGGTCAGGGATGTCGTATGTGTACAGATTGGAAAGCCCTTTGAGGCAAATTGGTAATTTGTGATATTGGGCTATATAAAATAAACTGAATTGAAAAATAGATGACAAAGCAGGGTTATGGCTACCTTGTGATTGACAGGTCACTACAATGACGTTGTATCTTAGAACTTCAACCCTTTCAGCATCTAAAAATGTCTTATTCAGTGTTCAGTTGTTACTTAGCTCTACCCTCTCATGTCACTTCAAGTTTAAAAAAATAAGATTGCAATGACTAAAAACCAAGACTGGCGTCTTGGTCCTTTTACAAGACACAAATGCAACATGGTCAGAAGGTAGTAACAATACATAGGTTTAAATTGGTAGGTAATGTATACATTATTTAAAAAGTTATTTGAATTTGAGGTTTGTCACGTTGGTGTTTTCAAAACTAAAGTTCTTAAAAACAAATGCCATTCTTTTAACTAAAACATAAAAAAATGCATGTCAACAGTTATAAAAGTAATCTAAACATATGAATGACACTGAAGTTATGTTGGCAGACACCCAACGTCATCCTGCCAAGACTGCGATCAACAATTTGGCTTTTCATAAAGGAGGAGACACATTTTATGCCTCCGAGGGTAATCTATAAGTACACTTGGCGTTTTCTTCCTGCCCTTTACATGCAGAGTTAAGTCATTACTGAAGAAATAACTCATTAGTTATGAAGAAAAACATAACCATCCAGAAAAATCCCATCATAATTAACTGTTTTCTTGTCAACGCCAGAGTAACAAGCATGCTAATGGAGCCTCCCCCGAACCGGTCCACAAATGGCATGCAAATTCAGAACGTATACAGCAATGTTATTGTACTGACAACAGTGTTTCATGTGACATTTTTATCCAACCGAATATGAAATTAAACATCATGCCAGCATCTTGATATGTGTTAGGATATTGATCATTATTAAACATAGAGCTACTGCACCAAAATATGGTTGCAAAACACGCTGGCATTGCATCTTAGACTTAATAATAACAAAAGTGTATTTTAAAAAGTGTATTCTTTTCTTTTTTTA
>NC_046980.1:18807767-18912767 GCF_009769545.1 Cyclopterus lumpus | reverse complement strand
ATTCAGTGCCGGGGTGTTACATGTGTGCGTTCATTTTGACATTGGGGCGTTGATGGGGTTTCATTTGGGTAAATTAAGACGCAGTCAGGAGACGAGAATACAGCTCCATCCAGCCTCCACACCGTCTTTTTAGATTAGGTTTCCACTGGTCGGTTTTAATGTTTTTGCTTAACAGACGACACAAAAGTTTCAACGCCACCTTTCTAGTTAAATAAATATGTCAGCTCGTTCTGAAACTTCCAAAGCTGGAAGGGGATTTGTTGTATCCATTTCAACAAGATTTTAAATGTACCACAATGCCATTAAAAGATACCAAACTCCACTTCTTAAATAATAACATTTCTGCAGATCTCAGCACAGTTCCACTCCAAAAGTGTGATAATTATGCTATTTATTTTCCTATTTCTCTTTCTATTTTCTCTTACTCAATACTGTTTTGCGATCTCCCCGTTCTATATCTTTCACACTAGAATAAAAGTAAAAGTTAATCCATCTTTGTGTGTGTTTGTTTGTTTGTTTGTAGTTTCAGGTGTTTAATGCATTTGTTTTTATGATAATCACTTGTTGAAAACAAAACAAAAAAAATAAATAAAAAAGATTTAAGCCCAGATAGGGCTTCAACTAATGATTATTACCATCACCAAATTGTTTGGTCCATAAAATGACAGAAAATAGTAAACAATTTCCAAAATTGAGGCCAAAATGGGGGGGTCGAAGATCAAAGATTGAGGAAAAACAAATATGTGTGATGTCACCCAAAGCTAAATGGCAAGCACTGTGGGAGAAACACTGGCGAGTTTATTCGTATTTACTGTTGATGATTTCAGCATCAGCATCATAGAAATCACATCAGACGTTCCCGCTGACTGCTTCACAGAAGAGAAGCGCACAAGCGGCCGCCTCAATCCCAATGACAAACGGCACTATAAAAAAAAAATTATTTTAAAAAGGTTAATCTGTAGACAAATGCCATTAAATAAACAGCTTGCTGTGCCGGGACATTAGCGGCACTTATGTGAAGTGGCAGATGATTCTATTTTTCCCCAAAAGGCCAGTGTTTGTAATATTCTTTTGAAAAGAGCAAGCACGACACGGCGGTCGCTGTGATTTATGAGCGCTTGCTGAGGCGCAGTGTAGCGGCGTCCTCATCTAGACCCCTTGTGTGTTATCAGTTTTATTTTTATTTATTTATTAATTTTTAAACCACATAATCTCCTGGGAAAGCAAAGACGATCGCACAATAAACATGTAGTCTGTCAATTAAGCATCGGACATTAAACCCGTTTCCTCTGTATTCCTGGACGGATACAGAGCACAGAGGCGAAGAACCGCCGCCTTCAGCTGAGAGTCTGGCACCACCAAGTGGCCAATTACAGAACATGCACCCAGCCGTGGAACAAGGGAAGGAATGAAAAGGGCCCGGGGCGTCCATCACAGAGATTTAAGGCCCTGTAATAAGTAGAACTCCTTACATAGCCATGTGTCAGTTCAACACAAGATCTATAAAAATATATATGAAGGTGATGGGATAATAATATGACTATCAGAAGAAGGTGCGACACCACCTCTTATGGCTGTCCTGGGATTTAAGTCATTCAGTATGAAAAAAGTAATAACAAAAAAAGAACAAGTGATCGACTTAAGAAGTTTTAGTCGACTAAGACCAAGACTTGTGTGGGCGAGTGTGTGTTTAGCCTGTTTATCCATTATTTTGATAATTAGCCACACTGTATTCAAACTGAAGCTAAAAGCTAAGGGAACCCATGATTTGCTAATAAGTCCTGACAATCAATGAGCAAAGCAGTCCCACAACATTGAACAAGTTTCAATCTGAACTGGTTTACAAGTATCTGCTGCCACGTCGTGGTCACCTGCTGTTACTACACATGGAGGGAAATATTAGTGCAGGTACATGAAGCTGGGGTTCAATGCCTCACTTGTGAACAATCTTTATTATATATAGTTTTTCTTTACATCAACAGCTGCTCGTCTACACCTCGCTTTTAAATATGCTAAAATTCACTTTGAAATACTATTAATTTAAAACTAATAATCTATCAGAGGTGTGTGTGCACTCTTCCCCCCCCCCCCCCCTCGAACGTGAACGCACCACCACCGAGAGTCAAAGAGCGCTTACCGTGAAATGCTCCTGGGATTTGTAGTTCTCATCAAGGTAGACGCGGGCTCTGCTGTACTCCCTCATGGCGTCGCTGGACAACAGCTCTCTGACACACAGACACACACATAAATTAGGCTCCATGAACAAAGACCCCTGTGGTAACCTTCAGAATATAGATGGGAATAAAAGTGGATAGTTTGGTTTATGTAAATTCTACTGAAGAGGAGATTTCTAGCTCAGAGTCAGAGAAAATAAAACATTTTGAGAAAACGCCTTAAAAAGGTGTGTTTTGTAGAATTACTTACATTTTAAAAGACATTCACAGTTGAATAAGGTACAAAAGTTCACCAGAAAATCACCATGAAAATTCCAGAGTTGACTACTACGATCCAATCTTGCATTACACGTTTTCTGAAATGGTATGTATAAATATGGAAACCAGGCATTATCACAGGCTAACTTCTGGGGAATGTTGGTCTCAAATAAGCAAATAAGATAAGGGTTTTCTTTCTACTAGTCTGAGAGAAGACATGTTATAGAAGCAAAATACCCCCCAAATTGACCTGAAAAAGCGCTGTGATGAAAAAGCGCTGTGATGTGGCCAGTGGAGGGAGTAGTCCGCCGTTTTTTAAACCACCTATGCATGTTTCTCATCTACTTACCATTACAACCACTAGTTAGGCCCACCACGAGCACAACACTTACTTGACAAAACTGTCCACATGTGACATGGATGCCTCGTAGTTCTTCCCACCCACCTCCTGACAGTGCACCGCCAAGAAGTGTGGCTTGTGTGACTGTACCGTCTGTAAGGGAAGAGGTGGAGAGAGGGGGACACACAGGTGAAAATGGAGGTAAAGAGCTGAAAACAACCCTAGGGCAAGCCCGTGGGCTCATCACAAACAAGACCTGAATGAGTGTGGCCTCTGGGCCTCGACAACTCAAGACAAAGTGCCTCGCTAATGTAGGCATAAGGCACTTAGTAAGCTTTTTCCACAAGTCGGCCCCCTTCCTCCATCCGCCAGAGACAGAGTGCGTGCTCACTATACCAACAACTACTTTCATCACCGCAGGAATATGTCAGGACGCAGTGACTAGAATGTGTGCAAACACAGGCTGGAGGAAGAAGAAGAATGCATGAGTCACGTGACCTTGTGTCACCCCCAAAGGTGTTCATGAGCAGAGGTGTACCAGGCTGACCACTAATTGAAAAATCAATACTGCGCAGAGTGATTTACCACACTCGAGAACACTCACACAGGAGGCCGGGCCCACATGGACAGTGGACAGGAGGTTGTAAGGGGGCGGGGGGGCATGAGCAACAAATGGTCCTCGGGCCTGAATGGGTGCACCCCGGCTTACTCAGTCAGCACCTCCACCGCTGTGCTGCGCTCACTGCGAGGCCCTATCAAATAAAAATTAATGTATGGCAATAACACTATGGATTTTCTATCAACCTATGGCTTGTCACTTAGCCCGGCGACCCAGAGCGGCTCAAACTTGGGAGAGATTAGTAGACCCATCAACTCACAATGGGAAAAAGATCACACTCTCAAGGTGCCTGCTACTAATGCCAGGCTCGAGAAGGACGCGTGTGTGTGTGTGTGTGTGTGTGTGTGTGTGTGTGTGTGTGTGTGTGTGTGTGTGTGTGTGTGTGTGTGTGTGTGTGTGTGTGTGTGTGTGTGTGTGTGTGTGTGCGTGCGTGCGTGCGTGCGTGCAGATGCTTTTATCGACTGCATTCTATTTATCTTTCCAGGCTGTAAATGCAGGGCCTAGTTGGCAAACAGACAGCATCCAGGTGGTAATTGCATTACTAGAACCACCGGTGCTATCAGTGCGAGTCCAAACAGCATCCGTTGGTGACCTGACTTTACTCCGGCCGAAGAGCTAGCCTGACACCGGGGTACAATTAAAACGGACCCGCTGTTAACAAGTCACTCTGTTGACTTTCGAGTCCTGAAACATTGACACACTAAATACCATGTCCGTAAAGGCAGGATTTTACGATGGGCAACAACAGTAGTGACCTCTCTAAAAAAACCTCAGACGGGGACAGTTGCCATGGCAGTGCTAAAAGAGAGGTGTGTGCTATTGAAAATGGACCGTTTCTCAACCTCACCAGGATGTCAGAGGCCGTTTGAGATAGAGGCATGTCCTCTCTCTGTCGCCATGACCTGATTCTTAACCACATTTGAAATTCCAAGGAGTAACGTCTCCTGGTCCTGTGCCATCATGTTGTGTTCTGATCTTCATCGTGGCGTTTGTCATTTTAAATGTCCATCAGAGACGGCCAAGGCATGTGTCATGTGTTAAAAGAAACGTAACAAACCCTCTATCATTCCTCAAACTGAATAAACTATAAATGTGCTCTTGTGTGGCGGCCTGTGCTGCTGGGGAAAAAACACTACAAGGAGTTGAATCGGCTATTGAAAATGGAAGAGCTGAAAGATGAAGATGTTTTTTGAAGTATCGAGGCCCAAGCGACGGGTTAAGTTGAAGTGCCAATTGAAGTGGAAGCAGTGAGTTAGACGTCGGTTGGATTGAAGTGCTGAGGAGTTGAAGTGTCAGTCTAAGTGTAGGTAATAAATGAACCAGGAAGTTTCAGTAAAAAGTTATTCCTGAATGAAATTAGTGACAGATTAAACTGAACAAGATATCAGTTAAAGTGGAGGCACTGAAGACCAATTAGTGAAAAGAAAGAACTAGATTTGATTAAGCATATAGTACCCTAATGCTTCCATAACTAAAGACCACACATTAACAGAACCTTCTCACTGTGGAATGAATCACTGCTAATAATTGACATGTCTTATTAATGCCCGAGAATATAGAATCTGGGTGTTTTTTTACAGTTGGCAAAACCGGGCAAAAAACTTGAGTGCCCAAGTCCTGTTTCATGGTTCCTACTCAAGAGGTGGGAAATAATCGCAGAGATTAGAGTTTGTATGATGACTATTCTTTACTCTACTTTCCAACCGTGGGTTAAAAAAAAAAAAAAAAGACAAAATCTGGAGGTCATCCTGTTCCAATAATACAGCAGAGGGTTCAGAAGACATAACCCAACTGCAGATTGGGGTTTTACACAATAAACAAAAAAAAATGACGACCTTCAGCTCTGCACTAATTAAAATTAAAATTAAATTACGGGACTGGATGTGGGGAGTTGACACAATTCCCGGCCTGTGACGGTCCAGGGAAGTTTCCAATGCAAATTGCTTGAGGGATTATTCAAATGGAGTGGGGTGCAATGCAAAGTAGTGTTTGTACTGCGGCGGCAGCAGCGCCGGATTTCCGTTCAACCCGGTCTATGGCTCACGTGGCGAGCAGGCTAATGGTTTGCTAATGGTATCCTGAGACTGGGAATTTGATTGGAGTTACTAGCGGCAGCAGTACGGAAATCAGAAACAAAGCTGTAAAAAGCCTTAGTCACTGCATTCAACTCGGTATAGTTTCGGAGATGTCCGCCCTCTCTCAAAATAGAACGGGGCTATGGCACTGGGCTTGAGGCGATCAAAGTGGCAAAAACTAAATCGCTGGAAAACTAAATAGAGTTGTCCATATCCAGAAATTATGAGCCGAAATCACTCAGAAAGTATGGTTAAAATAAAATAGTTCATAGTGAAAGGAAATAATGTGAATGTATTTATTTTGGGGGTGAACTGCTCCTTTAATAGTTTCTGCTTTTTTCACTTAATTTAGTGTCAAACCCAAATCCAGAGAAATCATCCCAAAGATTCAGCAATTCTTTGTTTTTTCCCCCCCAAAATTCAAAAATAACTACCTTTAACCGTAACTTAGTCTGCTGGATAGTTTCTGCGCTCTCTCTCCTGTAACTGGCCGTCTCAGATATAAGCGCACATACAAACGTTGTGTCACGCGTGCGTGTGTGTGTGTGTGTGTGTGTGTGAGTGTGTGTGTGTGTGTGTGTGTGTGTGTGTGTGTGTGTGTGTGTGTGTGCCGCAGGGCAAACACCGAGAGGTTGATCCCTGGAAAACGATAAACCTTCTATATCAAACAGCCCGCAGCAGGAACAGGGTAGACCTACATTGTGGCAGAGAGCTACATGAGTCGGTTTTGCAGCAGCCGCTACGAACATGCCAATGAACTGTGATCAAGGTGTGTCGTAAAAAAAAAATGTATAAACATAATTTCCTCAAGGAATTCCCTAAATCTGCAGACGTAGCTGAGCGTAGGAAAAGTGCAGGCAACGACTTGTTAGAAAAAGAAAAAAACCTGCAGTCGCACCTTGATAAAAGACAGCTTGTGTACTGTGTACAGTGAGTGTACTGTGCGGACGGAGGGTGGTGACGACGAAGTAGTTTACCCGGTAAACTGGTGGTCGCTGTGATTTATCAATACTGGTCATTACCTTTAGGAAGCCTCTTTCCGTGACGTCAGCGGCGTGGAGCTGGCATGAGGCCATAGGTTTGCCTGGTTTACACAGGGGCAAACCTCTTTCTCACTACATGCACACACAACCCTGCTGCAGAATGCAAACAGAATTCCTCTACAGCCGTAACCACGACATGCTCCCCACACACACACACATGCTCTATGCTTACAATATCTAATAACCTCAGCACTTATAACAAAACACACCAGCTGGCAACAGACATGTGCTCGCCAGTGACCGACGTAATTACGAGGAAGCGTAATTACATGTGTGTGTGTGTGTGTGTGTGTGTGTGTGTGTGTGTGTGTGTGTGTGTTTGTGTGTGTTCAGGGTGAGTCTGGAATATTCACAACTAGTGAACTAGTGTGTTTTTCTCCAGTGTTTGAAGTGTCGTTTAATTTACATGGTTTACATACTGGTCCCCCCACCCCAAATAAACTCAGGTGGGTGTAGTGTCACTGGAAAATCAATGTCTGGGTCATATTTAGTTATTCAAGGACACTTTTAAATTCAGGCTTTTTAGGATAATTTTTTCAGACTTCCATAATATCTAACTTTTTTTTGCAACCAGAGGAGTTGCCCCCTGCTGGTCAGGAGAGACTTCTGCACTGGCTTCACAGGCTGAAATGAGCATGCTAACCAGCTAGCTCTGGCCCTTTGAGAAACAATAGTGTAGCATTTCCCCAACAGGGACCAGATAAGGCTGGAAGCAATATCTTTTAAATAATTAAAGCTGCAAACAGCGATGAACGGGTCCTCATTCTTTTGCGCCTGTCGGGGGCGCCGGCCCGCTCAGCCGACAACGTCGGCCCGCCAGTCAGACGTTTTTTTACCCTCGTGGAGTGTGTGACGCAGGAAATTACACTTTGCAAATACTTCACCGGTTCCTGTATCCACGTTGTGGGGCTAGACGACAGAGTCGACATGTTTCTCTCCATGAAGTGTAGACCACGTTATGTAAATGTCATGTAAAGCCAATGCCGTTTGGCACGTAACGCTAATTTCCTTTCGCCAGTGGGTGGCGCTTTGACTGAGTTAAAATAGGCTTGTTGATATCCTCTGGCCATGACTTTTATCAAGCATGACAAGTTTGAGGCAGTTCAAGTCCAGTGGAGTTACAAGAGCCTGTTTAATGAGGGAACATGTACAATGTGTAGGGGGCGCTATTCAGGCGATTTCTAACACCCATGCCAAAAACCCATGTTAATTATTACCTTTAACACATGTAGAAAGTTGCATGAGTTTTTGAGCATCCCAAGCCACGAAACTAAGAGGAATACATCATAGTATAAAACATTTCCTTTTGCAAGTAGGCGGAGCTATAACAATGTGAACGTACACATGCATCATGCTATGTGAAGTGTAGACCACATCTTGTAAATCCGATGCCGTTGATCACTTAACGCTGATTTCCTTTCGCCAGTAGGTGGCGCTATGACAAACTCAAACATTTCTTCATGTAAATGTGCTCAGGCCTGGACCGGCATTATGGATGGGAATCTTTGGGCGGATTGGATGATGTACATTGGAGTTACAATAACATAGAGAACCGCACAAAATAGGTGTGTATCGGGGTCCACGTCACGGTCGTTCAGCAGAAACTTGCCAATTTGATAACTTTTCATCTTTAACGTCTTCAGATCATCCTTAAACAGAATTGAAGTCGATCGGATAAATTCTGTGGGAGGAGTTTGTAATAGTACGAATGCTGAAAACGGCGAAAAATGACAAAAAGCCCAAATTGGCCGAATTACTGTAGCGCCCCCAAGTGTTTAAATTGCTTGAGATTTACAGAATGCATGTTACAGGATGCAATGTGTATATATGGTGCATATTTAGAGAGATTGGACCAAATAGTTTTGAAGTTATGAGCATTGAAAAACAAGACCTAAGAGGTTTATTGGTCTATATCTTCTAAACACAATGAGATATCAACAAGCTTTTGATAGCTTTAGATGATATAGCTCCAATAATAATTCAATAAAAAATGTTGTAGAGCATGGACGTGTGTAAAAAATGTAAGTTAATCAGACAGACATTCTGGGTGAGGGGCGTCGGCGGTCCAAATTCTAGGGGGCGCTAGAGAGCCATGTCTTTAAACACAAATTTGACGCCTATATCAGATGGCTATTTTTTTACCAAGCCTGACAAGTGTGCCAAATTTGGTGAGTTTTTGAGCATGGCCCCAAAAATGCACCCAATCATCTGCAGCTTCTTTTTGACAACGATTTCGCTGCTTTTCATTGTTGACATCATTTTAAGTAGGAGATTCCCATTTCAGCAGCTGTGGACTGGCTGCGTGGAGTATCATGAAACAGATCCCAATATGTATCTTGTTGGACTGAGATCATTACATGTTTCGGGGCTGCTGCATCTCTTACCTGGTAAAACTCCCTCAGCCATATCTTCTGTAGATTTTCAGGCTGGAATGAGAAGAAAGGCGAAATTTTAGTAACATAGTATTATGTATTTTGCTGGCATTGTTTACATCTCAACTCAAACAAAAGATAAAAGATTTCTCTGGAATATATATACACACACACACACACTTTCAAATATATCTAATATATGAACAACCACATGTTGTTGTGACAGGAAGTTACTCGAATTACAGCATTTGTCTCTCGAAGTCACAAATCAAGTTCTAACGGCATCAATGAGCCTTCCATCTTTCCCTTGCCTTCTTTTGCTCTGCCTGTTTCCTTCATTCCCTCACTCTCCCTCCTCCACTTTAAAAGGCAAGCCCTTAGACCTGGACACTATTTCATTTGTGCAGTGGAAAGGGAGACAGGGCCCCTGGGCATTCTACCATTTAAGGAGAGATCTCCCTATGTCGATAACTAGGTCTGATGAACTGCTCTGTGTGCGTGTGCTGGAAAGTTTGTCCTAACAAAACTAGTCTATAATAAGAATGCACAAGGGATGTGTGGGTATCTGTAACAAAGCCCCAATGTAATACAGAAATAGGTGCTGTATCCTTAAATAGAAAAGTGAATACATCATCACCATGATAACCGTTTCTAAAAGTTGTTTAACAAACAATACCTTCATATCGCTAACTTTCACTCTGACATTGCACTTGCACACATGATTTACTTGAAGATGAACAGGTTTAACTACTTGTCCTTGAAGTTTCCAGCTTACATCAATCTGGAATTTACCTTTACAGAGCCAGAGGAACAGCTAGGGCTGCACAGAGGCGAGGTGGCTCTTTCATTGCTACACTGTAATACATTAAAAAAAATAGAAGCTAAATCCTATAGTACAGTGTAAAAGTGATCACCTGGTGATTGAGACAGAAGACATAATTAAGGAACACTGTTCCTGTAAAGCCGACTAGGTCTGTAGTCATTGTTACAATCTTTAAAAAAAGCAAAAGCAGCACGTGTTTACATTCAGTGTACCTTCAGTAGCTAGGGTAGCATAGAAATGGTCCTGCTAGTTAATGATGTGCTAACGTTTGCTCCAAAAGGAGTATCGCAATGATAACGTTTAACCACGACGAGCTCCAGGACGGGCTGTTGCTACGCTAGGATTCTACCTGACAAAAGTAAGTTTAGGCAAAACCGTGTATTTTACGGGTTTCGTCCCTCAGGTCACCGAGGTCAGTTGCAAATAAACGTGTTTCTTTTTAATCTCCATAAAGATCTTATACCCAATATAAATTTGCAGGGGCCCCTACATGTCTCAAGATTTACCAAGTGTGTGTGTGTGTGTGTGTGTGTGTGTGTGTGTGTGTGTGTGTCTGTGTGTGTCTGTGTGTCTGTGTGTGTGTGTGTGTGTGTGTCTGTGTGTGTGTGTGTGTCTGTGTGTGTGAGCGTGCGTCGTGGTCCCAGCCTCAGCCAGATCAGACGGAGCACAGGTCTATATAAGGACATGAGCACTGGACCTTGTCATTAGTCACATGGATGGATGGATGGAGGAAGAGAAAATGAGAGCAAGACGGAGACCGGCAGACAGAGGAACAGAAAGGTTCAGATAGGGAGTTGCCACCCGATCATCCCAGTACTCCGGTAAATGGTCACACGCGTCATAAATTTACATTGACAGGTCGCACTGGTGCCGTTTGTGGCAAACAGTGCCCCCAAATAGATTTCTGTGAATGTCTCTTGGATCCCAGTAACAGTGCCATCCAGTAAAATCATAGCCCCTAGACAAATCGCGCAGATATTTTTTGCTTTTTTCCACTGGTCGTTTCTCCCAGGAGCGCCGTTAGCTGTGCTCTGATTTTCAAAGGTTTCCTGTGTATCACACAAGACCACGGGGTGCGATGAATTGAATCTCTTAAGAATCAAAGTGGACTCTTGCAGCCGACACCGACTTGACTTGGAGGGGTGACCACGGAAATGAGGCAATTAAAACACAGTGCTGACAGCTCTTACAAACTAGTCTTTTGAGTCTCCCATCTGGGGAACACATGTCCTAGATCAACCCCACGTGGAGCAGCAAGCTGAAAGAGAACAGCAGAGTTCCTGTAGAAATTCGGCCAAAGCTTTCTGGAGCACACGGATTTAGGTTGACCCCCGCATCTCTGATGAACAGATGTTGGCCTTGCCAGGGTGGCTCAGAGGGGGATTGGCGGGCCCGCTGAGGCCTGCCTGCCTGTAACCCGCCCCCCCAACCCACACCCCCCTTGGAGAGACAGTCTAATAGCAGAAAGGGAAGAGAGTCCGAGCAATGTCTATATCTGTAGCTGTGGAAAGTTAATTTGCAGTTTAATTAGAAAAGGGCAGTTACTAGCAAAAAGGTAAAAAATAAACCCAAACACTCCCCGGCCTCTCCTCTTCCTCCTCCTCTGGCACTTTCACTCACTCGGTTCTCTCCACCTCCTCCCTCTTCTTTGCCCAAGCCTCGGTTTTCATCAGTCCGTGGCCTACATTTGAGACAGTGTGGGGAACTAAAAGACTTCGCTTAGCTTGTTTTTCTTTTGTGGAAATCCATTTTAAATGCAAACCCTTAAAAATAAAAGTGGAGCCACGAAGCATCAACTAAACGGAATGGCAGGATGATGAAACTTGCCCCCGCCGTCCAGTAGGTTGTGTATTTAAATTACGTTCCCTCCGAAAACACAACAACATTCCAATCTTCTTTTAAATCGAGGACAACATCCCAACGCTGTCTTGTGACGAGAGGACGGTTGCAAACAACCAATCTTTGAATTTAACAAATACAATGCAAAGCACTGTAGCCGGAGCGCAATGTGAATGACCATGGGAAAGACCAAAGTGGACGAACCGATATCCATCTTCTGGTTGCATTTATTCAAATCCCAAAGAAAGGGAGATATTCTCACTTAAACCTTAAATGGTCAAGCAATGCAGGTACTTTTACGTGTCAAGGTTATGCGACAGCAACATATGACACGTATACTGCAATGCAGTGGCGGTCTGTTATAGCCATTTTATTAATTTTTTTTAAATTCTTTTTATTTGTATAATTAAAAGTTATCTATTTTATAATGTAATTGTATTTCAAAAAATACACTACATGTAATAATTATTTTTCCCTATTAGCGTGACCATTAACATGCGCTGTGATTGGTCAATCGGCTACCGTGACTCGTTGTCTAACAGGAAACTATAGCACGGTTCATGTTATTGAAACTGTTGTTTCGAGAAGTAATTGAATTTATAATATTTTAGTTATTTCATCTATGGCTGAAGGAGTACTAGAACTGGACTTGGTGGCAGATTTACCTGCAACGCTATTCTCAAGGAGGACGTTTGAGGAAAAGCACAAAATCGTAGCATATGGCCGCCCTACCCCATAGCTAACAGCCTTGACCCAGCAAGAAAAAACATTTATGCATCACTTTCAGTCGCCAACTACCAACGATATTCCTGGATGACAGCATCGGAGAAGAGTTGCAAACTGTTTTGCTGGGAATGCCTTTTATTTGCGTCTTGGTGTTTACTGCCACTGTGGAGCGGACATTCTCAGTCTTAAAACGCATCAAAACTTGGGGACACAACTGGGGAGGCTCTGCTGTCCCCACGGGCATCCATGGCCATTGAAAGGGACCTGCTGGTGGAGCTCCGGCGCACCGACACACTTTACAACCGTGTCATCGAACTCTTTCTTCGCAAAGAGAGGAGAATGGACTTTGTTTGTAAGTGAGCATCTGGTGAGTTCACTGCTTTTTTTTTTTTTTTTTTTACATCTGCACTAGCGTTAATGTGTCTATGGTGTTGTTTTTATTATATAGTTAATTAATATCGTTACTTCTGATGTTAATAATATTTGAATGCCTCGTTATTTTCAGTGTACAGTGTTTTAGTCCCCCCGTTTTGTTGATTTTTTTTCGTCATATTTTGTTATGTATAAATGTGACTGGTTCTTTTAAGAATTTGTTCTTGTCCTTGTGTTAATTACGTTGATGTGACTATGCATTGTCCGTTAATGACGCAGCATCCTGTCATGCGCGTATTTATGGATCTGCACTCTGCAGTTAGTGTATTTGTAGGTGTTGCGCTTCATGTTTTATTTCACTTGTCAAATATGTTATATACCTGTAGCGTCTGTTGAGTTGTAGTGGATTTTATATATACTTGCACATGTAAATAAAAGAGGTTATGTTTTAAATTAATACATAAAGAAAGTTATGATAATTAATTTGGGATATTATGAGGAATATTCTGGAGGAATGTATTATGAAACACAATAGAGGATCACTGTTTTATTATTCTGTTTGTTAATAACAAATGTAATGATTAACTGTATGATGCATGAGAATTAATGTTTTATTGTTTAGACAATAGTTCAAATGGATGCCGATTGAAACCTGATATGTTGCTTTTATTCTGAAGGCAGGATAGTAGGTTTTATTCTGACGGGGAACTTCCGGTCCCTGACCGGATGTGTGCACTTTGACCCCGCCCCGATCTTACAAGTCATAATGAGGTGATTAGGGTGTTCAGCTCTAGTAGATGGCACAGAAGGCACGGCCCGCCACTGCTGCAATGGAAGTGATAGATCTAGTTGTGAAAGTTTCTTTTTTTCTTTCTTTCTGAAGCATAAATAGTCACCTTGAGATGTACTTATTGTGTGTAGAGGTTATAACTTCAATAACATAAGATTCACAAATAGGAGAAAAAAAGATGGTGAGAATGTTATTGTGGGTTTGATTTGAGTGACAGGACTCTAACCCAAACCACAAAGTGCCTCTCAGGAAGTGAAGCGCTAAAGTAGTCTGCACTCTAAACGCTGACAATTTCCCGCAAAGTGCACAGCTTTGCAATTCAGCATCATAATGTGTGCGTGTGGCCCTGCTGGCTTCAAAACGGTAGCATCGAGCGTCAAGAGTTGAGCCGAGGTCACGACCTTCGGGCTGCCACAGAGGTCACGACCTCAGTGAGGTTTTCTTTGGCAAACAGTGTGGTGGCATTCCTCAAAGCATCTCGGTATTGACCGTTTAAAACAGAGGATGGTTGGGAAATTGCGTCACGGGCCGTCTTGTTGAACACCCCTGTGGCGATCTGCTGGGAACACATGGCCACCACATGGGCTTCCGCCATCTCCTCACGCCTCTTGGACTAAATTTCAACTACAATATTTTCATTAGGTTTGCCGATCTCCGGGTTTGTCCGTCCTCCCGTCTCAGAGAGCAGACCGGCATGAGGCAAGAAAAACACTGCAGGGAGAAGGGAGGGGAGAAGAGGAGTCTTAAAAAAGAAACGGTTGCTTGGTTACACCTGGCACTAATAGCAGTTACACACAGGTCTATCACAGAAATAAAAGCTGCATTGGAGGTACAACATATAAACCGAGGTCGAGTACAGCATGGCTCTGATACGGTCGTCTCTTTCCATCTCTTTCTCTGACACACAAACACAAACGGACCTTAATCTAGAGCAAATCAGACACGTCGTGGAAATGGAGCAGCTTTCTCTGCACTTGTGTCCAAGTTTCTGGATCTGGTTTAAACCCGTGCTCCGGAGTTGGTGGGAAAAGGCTTACTGAATTGAGCAACAAATCCACATTGAAATCGGCAGGCGGGAGCTAGTTAGCATTAAGCCATTAGCCGTTAGCAGCAGCCGGTGGGCAGCACAGTCCCGCTGGGCTAAATAACGGAGTTAACAGCTAACGTTAACGGAGGTTACATTTGAGTTACATTTACATCAAGCTCTGTTCAAAAGAATTTGTATTGAGCAAAAGATTTTTTAAATAAAGTTATCATAATGCATTCAAATGTAATCTTGGCAAGAAACTTGAATAAATAAGGTTGTTTGAAAGAGATGCTTTTACCACAAATAAAAATTGAGGGAGAATTATGACCCGTTTAACTTCCTAACACTAGCTCTATAAATAATAATAATAATAATAATAATAATAATGCATTCTATTTGTAAGGCAAATACATCATTACATTTACGAATGCTAAATATTTAATTAAAAGATACAATCATTTATTTGATAGCTTATATGCAAACAAAACTACATTAAATCAAATTAAAAGAATAACGTTTAGACATTTTGACAGTTTAAAGCAGGTTGAAATAATTTGTCGCGAGCCTTGAAACCCTGAATGTAATATGGCATTTGAATATATGGGTTTAGTTCTGACAGATAATAATGATTGTATGCAATACCGTTTTTTTTCACCACCTAAACATTTTCTTTTTTACAAATCTTCTATGTATTTATAACATTGCTCCTGTGCAATGACACGCTGGTTTGAATGATGTGGGCGGACGAAGAGTATTTATGAATGGAAGTAGCTGAAAGCTGAAAGATCTGTGCCAATATTCAACACAAAGCAACGAGAAGAGAAAAAAAAACTACACAAGCATGGTTGTGTACAATCTAATGAAAATTGCATTTAGATTAAAAGTGTAGTCTACTGTTTGTATAAAAAAATACTGTATTATTGAACGCTCTGCCCGTTCAGCTTAGTCTTACAGTTTGTTTTGAAGCAGCCCGTCTTAACTCGTTCTATTATCTAGAACGCCTTGTGACTTTCAGTGGACCAAATCACCCTTTTTGAGCACGCAATCAAAGAGTCACATCCGATTTGAGCAGGAAAACTATGAGCCAGGCGCAACAAGAAGAAAATGTATCCTTTTATTACCCCTCTCAAATCATATCCACCTCATCTGCCGTGCCAAATGAGGGAATGCATCCATGATGGCTTACACCAGCAGGAAGGCTTGGAATCCTCCTCTGAGCAGCCACAGATAAAAATATATATATATATATATTTTCAATTTACTGCAGCAGGGTCCGACACTCCGGCCTAATCCAGAGTCCGACAGACAAATAATATTAACACCCCCCCCCCCCCCCTTTTCAGTGTGAATCAACACTGCAAACAGCCTCAAACAGGAAATGACAGCACCCTGAGCGACCGCAGCCTTTCCCTCGCTGCATGAGACTGCGGCACACACAGAGCGCAGACACACATACACTGTCTAGATGGAGTGTGTCGTTGGGCATGGCGTAGTATTTTAAAAAAGGTTGTGCTTCAGCGGCGCAAAGCAGACTAAAGCACCAAGGTATGTCCAGCCGTTCTGTTCACAGTTTGCAATCTAAAAAGGAAAAACTCAAGGACATTATTAATGATCTTGGAAAGTCCAAAGGCAGCCCAGCAACTGTGGAGAGCTCTGCCACAATCTGAGCAGTGCGAGCTCTCCCACTCACACCACTGCCGTGTGTTACTCAACACAGACCGCACAGATCTCCCTGCAGCACGATGCAGGGAAGCTACTGCACCGCAACAGGTCTCTGGTGAGAAGTCATGGATGGTAATCTTGAACATAGACATAGACAAGTGTTCACTGATCCAACCCAGTTTGGATTTAACTGGGCTTAAATTAATGTCATAAACCACCTACACTGTATGTGGCAAAAAAGGATTATGCTATGTTCCTTTAAAAGCGACGTGGCACAGTCTGACAAATATGAACCATGAGCTTTGTTCCAAAGATAAAACTGCAATAAATTTTTTTTAAAAAGGCATGCACCGCTGTTTCCTCATCGTATAGCACCCGCCAGTATTGTGTGATAATGCATTCGCAGTGCTGCGCTACAACATGAGGATCCCTTATCCCTCCTCTAGGGGCTTGAGAATCAAAAAGAAAACGTGCTAAAAGCCTTGTGTGAAAGGTTTTGAGTTTGTGTGTGTGTGTGTGTGTGTGTGTGTGTGTGTTTGTGTGTGTGTGTGTAAAAGATGTGCTACAGAATAACAGGGAAATACTGTAAAACCACGACCGTGCGAGAGGAAGGGAGTGACTGGTAGTTCAGAGGTCACCGGTTGTGCGATTAGAGAGCTGAAGGCTGGGTACTGAACTTCTACTGTTCGACTCAGTGAACGTGGTCAAGATACAACTGGCAGACTGGTACTATGCGGCTACTACGTCCCGACGTGGTGGAAACAATCATTTGCCTGACTCAATACATTTTCCTTTTATGGACTGACTGTTGTACATGTAAGAACGGCGATAAGGAGCTTTTCATAATGAACACTTTTTCCAATCGGTGCCTCGCCCAAGGCTAGCTGGTCTGGGTCTTTTTAAATGGGTTAGATTGCTGAAATAAGGTTTGTGGTTGCTGAAGAGATTTTAACCTTTTAGTCTACGATATAAATTACGATATCGAAATACTTTTTGTATGTCATTTTGAAGCCATTACGTGTCAAAAATGGTAATGTTAAAGGGATGCCAACTTCCTGGTTGGCCTACAAAAACATTATCCCAATGGGAACGACAGCAGAGAGAATGACACTACCGGTATTTGAATCATTTCCAAAAAGCTTTCCATACTTTACACACATCGTCCTTCACACAAAAGGATAAATCGATCCTGACCAAATTAGTTCCTATATACTCTTCCAAGTTCCACCAATACATTTTTTAAATAAAACCAACGGCAGATCAATTTTCAAATTCTAGTATACTCTAATTGCCGGGACGAAAGGTCAAATCGACTGTCTGGGCCACCTGTCTCCACCCTCTCCTTAAAAAGAGTCCAGTGGAAATAAAAACACTCAATTTTGTACAAGCACCAGACGCTGCAGGATCAAGCGGTGTTCCATGTGGCTCCTATAAGGAGTAGAATATCTAAAGTCGCAGAGAAAAACACGGAGAAAAACTGGGAGGATTCATTCTCTCTCTCTCAAGCAGAAAAGATACATGATATGGCTAAACATGTCAATCATGTTGTCCCTTTTAACTACTAAGTGTCCTAAGGTCATTTCCCTAGGTATCCGTTGCAATATATATATATATATATATATATATATATATATATATATATATATATATATATATATATATATATATATATATATATATATATATATATTTGAGAATTACCCCATGTTAAAAACATCACCACTGCTCAATCATTTGTCAACCGAAACTCCAACAGTGCTCAAATGGCCCGAGGACATCCTGAGGGACACAATCAAACTGGTTCTGCTTGCACATTTAAAACAAAGCAGGATTCAATCAGCAAAGAAGGACATACCTAGAAGAGTGTGCAGAGCGTAGCAACGTACGGAAAGGAGATAATTAGGTTGTCGCCGACTCCACATAAATAACCTGATGCACTTACAGGTTTTGAAAAGTCACCCAGGATTGCCTCCCACCTCTGGAGGCATCGGTAAAGAAATGGGTAATGAAAAGGGAGATTTTTTTGTGTGCGTGCAAGGTTTAAAAGCCTAAAAATTTATTCTGATATCGATTCTGGAGTTTGTATCTTGTGTCGGGGTCTATTACTTGCAGCAATGGAACAAAACCAACAAAGGGGAGACTTTTGATGTTAATCTTGAGAGCTGGCAACAACAACAAAAGACCAATGTCACAGCAACAGCAAAACACAACTAAATAAAAGCCTTTATTTTAGTTGTATAAATAACTGACTGCCTTGCAATTTACTGTTGCTATTGGCTGAATATGTCAATCATGAGCACCCCCCCATCCTAAGCAAAATCCACAATGCCCCTCTTTACGTACAGTCTGAGGTGAGCCTGGAGGCATGAGGTGCCGCATGTGAACGAGGTGGACGTCCATAACTCAGTGGTAAACCTGACAGGTGTGATTAGTCAGCGCAGGCGAGTTCAAACAGCCTCCTGCGAATACGATCTTAATCAAACAAGATAATTAAAAGTCTTTGGAGTCAACACACGCGGGGTTTATAGAAACCTCACCGCATTAACGGGACTTTGTTTTTTGGCCTCGTCATTTTTCACTGCATTTATATGGGAACAGCACAATCATTGCTAGAGGTATGGAAAACCCAAACATGTCTTTTGTGCAGAATGAAAAAATCATGAAAAAAGAAAAACACAAGTTGAATTTCTTTGATAATGTATTTTACAAAAACTGGTAAACAATGGAAACTATATATCATACATTTTTTCAACTATAACCAAACAATGGAGGCATGCTATATAGACTGAATTACAATGTTGACACCTTCTCCTGTCCTCAATGCACTGTGCTCAGCGGCCTGCAGTTCAGTCAAAGTTTGACGGAATATTTGTCACGTGACTGTTGGTATCAGGAGAGCCAATCGTGGCTGCCCAGAATTTAACGTATTTTACAGGATCTGGTTCAAACAGTACATTTGGTGCAAAATTCTCAAATGAAACATGTAGAAGACGTACGATTCGCCACCGCCCCATACCTGGGCCTTTATTGTATTCTGCTGAAGTATCTATCATGCAAATCAGTCGTTGAATTTTGATGTCATTTTGAACTACCATCTATCAAGGATGCAACAGCAAACAGTTGAGAGGAGGAGGAGGTCTGTAATACAAGTGTTTCCTTCAAGAACAAGAACCACACAAGTGATACTGTAACTGTATTACTGCACTTCTGTCTCTCTTTGAGTCATCTGATTAACTCACCAGTCTCCCTGCTGTTTTTTTTTTTTTTCTTTCCCCTCCTCTGTCAATTTTCTTTTTGTTTCGGGGGGAGGGCTGTTTTCCCTCCTTATCTCGCACCGCTCTCCTGCACACTGCATCCTGTTTGCACTGGGGCGGGACAAACATTGTCTGTGTGACGCCGAAGACATTTCACAGGCGATCACATTTTCAGCATGGGCCAGATATCTCTATAATTGGGTTCTTCCTGCTGTGGCAGTGCTTGAGACAGAGAGAGAGAGAGAGAGAGAGATAGAGTATGGAAAGAGGGGAGGAAGACAGAGTGTGAGCGATAGAGATATAGATAGATAGATAGATAGAGTATGGAAAGAGCGTTCAAGTTTCCATTTCCAACAGGACCTGATTAAAATGTCTCAGGAGTCCCGCAACTATTCTTTTTCTGTGTCATGGTGTTCTATGTAGAGCAGAGTGATTGCTGTGGGGATCCGTGTCACATAAAAATAGGTTAAATCCATCAGATCACATTAGGCAAGACCAAACCAGACTTTCGCTGTCCAAAACAAGAATATATCACCCAAGTAGTCCTCCCATGTCATGTTTCCCCTCATTGTCCTTTGACAAGTGCCAGAAAAAATGGACTTCCAAAATAAAACATTCTGGGTTTCCACAACATGGTGCCCAAGCAGGCCACAGACCTCAAAACAAGGACCCAGAGAGGGCGAGTCGCGCCTCAGGAACACCACAGCAGCCCTCGTTGGTCAAAGCCCGGGTCGGGCGACATGTGCTGGGCACGTGATAGGCTTGGCGTTGAATCTTGTTTAAAACTACTGGCTAAAGATAAACGTAAATACAGTAAGATTGTAATGCACGCCGGCAGTAATGACACCCGACAACACCACTCGGCAGTCACTAAAATGAATGTGGAATCGATATGTACATACGCAAAGACAATGTCGGACTCTGTAATTTTCTCTGGCCCTCTCCCCAATTTGATCAATAATGACAGGTGGTGCCCTGCAAACAATGTGGGCTTCGTAGATAATTGGAAGACCTTCTGGGGAAAACCTGATCTGATGAGGAGATGGCATTCATCCATCCCACATTGGATGGAGCTCGTCTAATTTCCGCAAATATGACCAAGTTGATTAAGAGACTTAATCCATGACAACCCAGATCAGGAAGCAGAAGCAGAGTTGTAGTATTACACCCTTCTCTGCACTTCTATTCGAGCAGTTACCCACCAAAACTATATAGAGACTGTGTCTGTCCCACAGCCATTTAAATTAATTAAATCAAAAGTAACCAGAAGAGGAGTCATACAAAATAACCTCATGAAGGTTAACAACACAATTTCAACAGTGCAACAAAACAGAAGAATTAAATGTGGACTCTTAAATATTCGATCTCTGTCATCTAAAGCAGTATTAGTAAATTATTTAATATCAGACAATCACATTGATTTATTCTGTCTTACTAAAATCTGGCTGAGTCATGAAGAATATGTCAGCGTAAATGAATCAACTCCAAGTTATATTAATACTCACATTCCTCGAGGCACCGGCCGAGGAGGTGGAGTAGCAGCCACCTTTGGCTCAAGCCTATCCTAAAACTAAATTGGACTACAACTCATTTGAAAGCCTTGTTCTTAGTCTCTCAAATTGAACCTGGAAAACATTACAGCCAATTCTATTTGTTATACTGTACCGGCCACCAGGTACAGTATTTCTATCTGAATTTTCAGAATTTCTATCAAGTTTAGTCCTTTAAACTGATAAGGTTATTATTGTAGGAGATTTTAATATTCATGTGGATGTTGATGCATTTATCTCATTGTTGGACTTGATTAGCTGTCACAGAGTACAGAAACCCACACTCACTGCTTTGGCCACACCCTCGACCTTGTTCTTGCATGTGGCATTGAGCATTTGGAGGTCTTTCCACAGAACCCTCTTCTGTCAGACCATTACCGACAGTGACGGATTTAGCAAATTGGGGGCCCAAGGCGAAAGGTATGTATGGGGCCCCCCCATCCGATCTTTAAAAGAGAACGAAAAAAGATTTTACCGACTGAATGGTTGGATAGGCAGGTAAAGCTAATCTACAGGGAAGTAAAGGTTGGAGAAAAAAACCTTTCCCTTTAAACCCTGCATACACTTCTTTACTCCAAAAGGAAGATGGAAAGCAGAGAAGTGTAGCACTACACAAACTAATAGTCACGATGGAACCAAACAGAGAATAAAGTTTCAGATAACACCTGCCTTTGCCAAAATGCCAGGAAAACCAGCACTGTTTATTGTGTGTGTGTGAGTGAGTGAGTGAGTGAGAGATTGTTCTCCACATCACACGCTTCTGACACAGAGTCCTACTTCTTGACATTTTCTTACAGGTCTTCACACCAACATGATGCGCAGATGTAGGAGCTGTACCTGTAAAATAATAATGATAGTAATAATAAAAAACATTGTCACCAACTAACAATATGGTCTATGAACAAAATTAGCTTCATTCTTATATCGTGAACTGAGAGGATAACAAAAAAACAACAGCAGTCCATCATTGGGATTAAGAAATATTATTTTTTTGTATTGTTAAATGATTACGTTCTCTCTTTTGTGTCTGTCCCTTCCTTTCTCTCCCTCATGTTTCTCTTCCTCTGTATGCCTGTTATTACTCTCTCTCCCTTGTCTTTCTTTCTCTTCCTCTCCTCCTTTTTCTGTTTTTTTCTGCTTCTTTATGACTGTTAGAGTGCTGAGTGTTCCATCTGCTTTTGTTTCTGTCCCTTACTCTCTTCTCCCTCTCTTCCTCCTCATGCATTTGTTTTTTTCTTTCTCATCATGTTCATACCAATCTTACTCTAGTTCTGCTAATAGCCCTGGGCTAGGGCTATTAGCAGAACTAGGCAGTTGACTCACCAAAGCCCCATCATCGACATCATCGTTGTCAACGTCGTCAATAACACTGTCGGTAACGGTGGGCGGTCCTCTTCATCGTCTTGGGTAACGTTGTTATCCTCACCTAGCGCCACTTCACAGCTAGCTAGTTAGCTGCTGCTGCTGCTGCTGCGGTGGCGTGTTCAACGCTGTGGGCGTTCCTGCCTGTATCCCCAGTAGCCGTAAAAAGTGTGTCATCTTTGGCAGCGTTTCTAAATATTTATCGGCGTCTTTTCTTTTTTTTTCTTTTAATTGAGCCGCTTGGATAACTTAGTTTAATTTTTGCTTTTATTCTTGTCTTCTGAATCGTCTCTGTGTAACTTCCAGTCCTCCTGTCACTGTGTGTTTATCTTTTGCGCCGCGCACCGTTACGGACTAGTCCATTTAATTGTGAAAGTAGGGGGTGTAGGGACAGATAACCATGAACTGGACATTTTAACTACTACTTCAACGTATTTCTTAAGAATATTAATACAATTGACCATGCTTTTGAAGCGTTTTGGGCTTCTTTTTTTTTGAGGTTGGTTGGGGGCCCCCCTACTACGACCACTGGTAGGGGACCCCAAGCAGCTGCCTACCTATGCCTCTATGTTAAGACCGCCTATGATTACCGAATAACTTTTGAGTTCATACTACCGGAGTCTACATAGTTAGTCAAATGTCTTTACACCAGATGTCTAACTGACAGTGCTGTAGCTAAATTTAAAGAAGCGATTCCTTCTGCATTTGATTCAATACCATGTCTCAATATAACAGAGGACTCCTGTTCTAACTTTAGCCCGTCCCAGATTGATCATCTTGTCGATTGTGCTACAGGCTCACTGAGAATGACACTAGACTCGATAGCCCCTCTGAAGAAGATGGTGAGGCAAAGGAGGTTTGCTCCCTGGTAGAGTCCTAAAAAGTCCTACAAAGTAGGATGGGAGCCAGAGAAGTCAGTTATCAAGCTCCTCTTTTATGAAACTAGCTTCCACTTTAAGTCCGGGGGGCAGACACAATCACTACAGAACCGCAAACTAAAGCAAACTTCACAAAAGCTTGAAGGCATAAGGCGTTTCACTAATTTGGAAGAATTCAATTAAATTAAATTCAGTTCATTTTATATAGCCCAATATCACAAATTTGCCTCAGAGGGCTTTACAATCTGTACACTTACGACATCCCTGTCCCAGGACCTCACATCGAAACAGGAAAAACTCCCCAAAAATAACCTTTCACAGGGAAAAAAGGGAAGAAACCTTCAGGAGAGCAACAGAGGAGGATCCCTATCCCCGGATGGACAGATACAATAGATGTCATGTGTACAAAATGAACAGAATCACGCTTAGTTTGGCGTAGTAGTCTTAAAACATACAAGAAGGCACTCCGTAATGCCAGAGCAGCCTATTACTCATCAGTAATAGAGAAACATAACAACCCCAGTTTCTCTTTAGCACTGTAACCAGGCTGACACAGCCGTGTATTCCTATAGACCTCAGTAGTAATGACATCATGAGGTCTTCAACGAAAAGATCCTAACTATTAGAGGCAAGATTGATGATCTCTTGCTCTCAACCAGTGACGATCCGTCCTCAAGTGGAGTGGAAACGGCTGTATACCCTGGTGTGTATTTGGATGGCTTTTCTCCCATCAACCTTGACCAATTGTCTTCAACGGTTTCCACTTCTAAACCGTCTACCTGTCTCTTGGACTGCATCCCAACAAGGCTGCTTAAAGATGTTTTGCCTTTAATTGGCACCTCTGTTGGACATTATTAATGTGTCTTTGCTAAGAGGCCAAGTACCACATTCCTTCAAAAGTAGCTGTAATTAAACCTCTCCTGAAGAAGCCCACTCTTGAGCCAGAGGTGTTGGCTAACTACAGACCGCTCTTTAACCTTCCCTTCCTCTCAAAGATCCTTGAGAAAGTAGTTGCAAATCAGTTGTGTGACTTTCTACATCATAATAGTTTATTTGAGGAGCTTTAGAGGGCGGCGGGTCTCACAGATCACCTCATTGTTTATTTACAAAGGCAACCACCCGAGTGGTCTGTTCCCATTCATCATCTGATGCGTCCAATCACATCCCCCTGTCAACCTCTGGTGACCTTCCAGCAGGACGAATGCATACAATAATACAGGACCGAATGGGACACTGGGACAGACGGACGGACGGACGGGCGCACGCACACACACACTTTGATTGTTATCATCATCCTCTTCATGTGTATGAATGACTAATTACAGATAATCTGTAGCATATCATGTTCACACATACAGAACATGGCGCAAAAAACATGCACTCGTACAAACACGATCACAACATGGGAGTCACGTAGACACGTAGACACACACACACACACTAGGGCTGCTCGATTATGGCCAGAAATTATAATCACGATTATTTTGATCAATATTGAGATTGCGATTATTTATCACGATTATTCATGAATTTTAAGAACAGCATCTTTTCATTGCGCTTTAACGTTTAAATGAACAAGAACATTGCTTCCACCTCCATTGTTGTGTTACATTCTGGCTAATATACACGTCTTCGCATCAAAATATGAATAAAATGTTTACCCAAAATATGAATAAAATGTTTACCCAAAGTGTACGACATGTACGGCTCCATTGTTCTGCTTGACCATAGGTCAGTCGTAGTTGCAAAATACTCGACACCTTTGTAGTTCCCCCGATGTTTTTCATACAGTGCAGGTGATGCCTGTTTGGCGAAATAATGGCACGAGGGGATCATGCATCTCTTGTCGAGTGTCTTGACCATTTTTCTGAAGCCTTCATTGCTCACAGTATTCATTGGACACGTGTCTTTGGCCAAATGAAATGCGATTGCAGCCGTTACAGTTTGTCTTTGGGAGGTGGACTGATACGCTGTCGCGCTATGCAGGATCGCGGTTATGATTTTCTGGGTTGACGACGTTGCACATGGACGGAGATTCAGTGCGCTAGCGTTAGCTTTAGCCTTAACACATTCGTCATACTGTGGTTTGTGGTGATTTTTTTAGGTGGTTAAACAAGTTCGTTGAACTTTTTTTGAGGCTGCCGCTGTAGGGTGCACATGCATGACACCCACCATCTCGTTCTCGCCCTTGTGGTTGGCTGACTGTTAGTTGAGGAAGCGCTTGATTTGATGTGTGGCAGAGCAGCATTTTAAAAGGCCAATATCGCTGACGATCATGCTCATTTAATCGTGGCAGCCAAAATCGTGATCGCGATTAAAATTCGATTAATTGCGCAGCCCTAACACACACACTAAGGAGTGTAAACTGGTCATCATGAGAGATGCAGGAATTGAGAGAAAAGTTCCATATAATCTCCCTGTTCCAAATGCAAAACTAATACAAAGCTCACAAACACTTTTTGGCCACAGCCACACACAGCCAAACACACACAATGCTGTATCTGACTAAAACTTAAACTGTTTTGGCGAACTGATGTGAGGAAACTCCACTGAATCACACTGAAAGATGAAACATATTTTGTCACCTCCACTTCCCAGCGTGGTGAAATGGATGCGACGTAGCGCACACAAACACACACTAGGCCGGCCTATATACTTCTGATATGGGGTCAATATATTTAGTTTTCTAGGTTGTTTCGCACATTGACTCTCTGCAGTAAAGTGTCATCTCTCCCACCACAGTGTGAGGAATAAAAATGTCTGACTGAGTTCACAATAACAACCATAAAGCTGTTAAAAAAACTAAAAGATGCTAACTGGAGGGTTCTTCATATGAGAACCCTTTTTGGTTTTCTGGTGGAACCTTTTAAGAAGATGTTACCTGGAACTCTTTCAGAAGGTTCTAACCAGAACCCCACTTAAAAAGGTTATACCTAAAATCATCTGTGAAAGGTACCACCTAGAACCCCTCCCTATGAGAACTTCTACAGAGAAGCCTTCTATAGTGTAATGGTTCCACCCAGAACCCTCCCTGAAGGTTCTATCCAAAACCTTTCTACCTTCTAAGGTTACTAACAAGAACCCACCAATGGGAGTCTACCAGGAAACCTTCAAAGGGGCCAATGCTGATGTAATGCAGCGTAACCCACAATCGTAGATCACAAACCAGTTTTTTGGGGGGGGTTGTGGGATGGAAGGATCTTTTAACATCCATGCTTTCAATCATCCTTAAAATAACTCTTCCAAAAAGGCTTTTAAGGAAATCTTAATGGAACCATTTGTCTTACAAAGAACCCTTGTTTAAAAAAGGGTTCTTGGTAGAACTACAGCATTTCAGGAAGAACCCTTATTTTGAAGAGTGTAGCTACTTTGGAGGGGCAGGGGAGAAGAATGTCTGCCACAGTGTCTGATCTTCTTTTGGCAAGTACGATTCTAATTTGATCCACTTGTTTTCCTCCTCATCCTAATGGACCTCTTACACCTGCTGAATCGATTCATTTCAATAGAAACCAGAAATCAGTCGATTCGCTCTCTTAGCAGGGGCAACGTGAATATGCAAGAATCTTTCATGTCAAGTTAGTGTGGGGCCCTCAACATTGATAAATTAAAAGTGGATTTCTTTGAGCGCCCAATGATTCTCAAAACTACATTGTGCCTGTACAAGCTGTGATTATTGTAATGAGTACGATACAAGAAGGCACGGTTAATTGAAGACACAAATGACATTGCGCTGTGTGGATTATTTCGTTTAAGGGCATCTCCCGTGAAAAAAATTAAAATAAGTGTCTCAGACGAGACTGTTGGCCAACGTGCTACATGTAGACTCAGTCCGAGAATGCAAACATACAGTAGCTTTAACTCCAATTACGCGTCACTTTATCCAGAGACGGTCACACAGTTGATCGGCGTATTTAAACTGAAAATAACACTTCTGCTTGAAGAAACAAGGGGTTTAGCATTTTTGCTCGGAGCAAACTTGGGAGTAGATTTAAAAAAACGGGGGGAAGGGTTCCAAAAATCAACAGATATGGCCAGTAAGCGCACTTCTCGGGCTCGCAAATGTTTGAGTGATTCTTGCATTCCTGAGCAACTACACCAATGCTTACCCCACTTATTTTCAGGTAATAAAAGCCTAATCGTAGACCATGGATTTGTGCATCACATGTTTAATTTCCCTACATTACACAGACAGGAAAAGCTTGACCAAGTAGCTGGAGATACAAGTTTTAAGACTTGAAATACTCTTGTTGCAGTCGACTGATTACTACAGCTAGACATCCAGAGTGCAACAGAAGAAGAGGACGCAACTAGGCCAGGGTTGTGAGGGGTCAACAGCACGCTGCCTGTAAAACAGATGAATATATCTCTTTATTTCTACATAGAAAAGATAGTAAGATGTTGCACATGAAGACACAGCCAGGCAATATTAGTAAACTTATTTTACAGGACAGAAGACAGGAGCAAAAACCAGATGCCAAACCTTGTAAACGCTCGTACTCTTTTGTGTCCAGTTTTACGGCCATTGGACGCCTTTAAATAACCTATACGTGATATACTACTTCTGGGGCATTTATACAACCCGACTGACACAGCGAGCATTGCTTGTGCAGGAACATACGTTTATAAGTTTCACACATTTTAACAAGGTTTCCATCCGTCACCGGTACAAACCAAATACCTGTAAAAGCTAAATGATGAGCATTAGCAGGTGGATGAATGTGCTCCTTTTTCCCATTTCTAAACAGCCTCTCACAAACCGGTGGGCAAAGGTCCAGGGCAAGCCTTCAAACAAGTGTGTGTGTGTGTGTGTGTGTGTGTGTGTGTGTGTGTGTGTGTGTGTCTTTCTTTTATCTACAGCCCATTCAAATCAATGACCACTTAAATTGTTGTTCGACTGTCTATCTGTCTATGTTCAAATCTATGTAACGAATTTGTCGCAAATCTTTTTTATCCCGGACTGAAGCACAGTGCAATTTGTAATGTGTCCCAATGAGCACCAGGAAGATCATCACTTAAGCATGTCAGATCACATAATTCTTAAAAATATCCAATGTACTTGATTTAGCCGTGTGTCTCCTTTGCTAACTTTTGTGTAGAAACATGTGCAATTAGTCGACGAAGCTTTGCTACCCTCGATACTCTGCACCGGAAATACCAGTAGGTTAAACCTGTTATTAATATCATTCATTAGTATTTTATAGACGTACATATTTTAATCCCTGTCACGTTGTTCCGGCCTGCCGCCACCTCCTCCTCCTCCTCCTCCTCCTCCTCCTCCTCCTCCTCCTCCTCCTCCTCCTCCTCCTCCTCCTCTTTCCCAAATAGCGGCTGGGTTGAGCAGTCAGCATCCCAGTTATAAATTATAGTAAAGACCGCTGTAATGCTTTGTACCCTCGGGGCTGCGTGTGCGCGCTCCTGCAGCAGAACACGGCAGGTTAAAGAGCGCTGTCACAATTTTTGCTGCAGGAGAGCGCGCACACAAACAGCCTGAAAGAGATGAGCAATAAATGAGCATTAAGAAACATCGATGCTGGTCTGTTGCCGTCATCGTGCTTCAGGAAACTCAAGTCGGGAACAGAGAAGCGTCACAGCACTGCCCCGGACCAACAACACTGTTCCCACTGAAACGTTTTCTTTACTTTTTAGTTATTGGCTTTTACTTGTAATTCGTATTGGTTCCTACAAACACTCTCCATCAGGGGCGTCATTAGGCCTATTTTAGGGGGGCTACAGAATGTGGCTGTCGGTAGTTTTAACGAGTGTTACCTGCTTACATGCAGATTTACCTGTAAGTCCAGGTAGTTACAGAATGTGTCTCTGTAGTTGTTAACGAGTGTTACCTGCTTACATTCAGGTTTACCTGTAAGCCCAGGTAGTTACAGAATGTGTCTGTCTGTAGTTGTTAACGAGTGTTACCTGCTTACATTCAGGTTTACCTTTAAGTCCAGGTAGTTACAGAATGTGGCTGTCGGTAGTTGTTAACGAGTGTTACCTGCTTACATTCAGGTTTACTTGAGGCAAATGAAAGGGAAGTTAGAAATTGAGCCACTCCATTGAGCGAGTGTGAACAAGCGAATACGAAATACAAGAAATAACTATCGACATCGCTCTATTCTTTGCATTAATATAGATTATATTTTTTTCCATTGAATGGTATATTTGACACTGAACTAGTTCATCTCTATTTCAGTGATAGTGTCCAACTGAGCATAAAATATCACTGACCCTGAAATTCTGTCTCTTGTGTTATCATATACTGAATGAAGCAAAACTACAGAGCAAAATCACACTATTTCTGATTACACCAATCTATGAACTGTCAGAAACAATGGCTATCAGGGGCGCCAAGAAAAATTTGCTGCGCGCTGACACTCCCCTTGGGGCTTAGCCCCCCCTTTCTTGGAATCCTACAAACGCCCCTGCTCTCCATCCATCTGATACTGGCCCGGCCCGTCTGTCATATTTTAAAAGTCAATGTGGCCCCTGAGCCAAAAAGTTTGCCCACCCCTGGACTAAAGCCAGTGATCAATGAAGCGGGCTGACGCCTACGAGCTCCCTGTATCAAACGTATAATGGTCGAGGCGATGCCAAACCAATACTTCTTAGAGCAGTCATATTGGATTTAATTGAGATACAATTTTGTTATTAAAAAATGTGAAGAACAATTTCAATTGGCTCTTATTATATATAAGTTATATTTTTTCAGACAATGTTTTATCTTATGGATGAAATTGTGCACAATTTTCATCTTTTCCTTATTTTTTGACTTGTCGACTGGTCTAAATTAAGACTTCCGTTTCAACGTCAAAGGAAATTATCCGTAAGGAAAGCAGCCGTACTTTCTCGCTGCTTTCATCCCTGGAAGAGGAAACTTGGGTGAAGCAAAGCACTTAACTGTCACACGGTTTCCCAGGCTCAGGGAACATGGGACAATTTCTTCTGGCAACAGCATTAAGAAATAATAGGATGTCTTGGACAAAAGATATACTTGCGGACAAGATTTATTTATAGCTGGGAGAGGAGAGGCAGGGAGACGAGGAAGGGTCTGCATTGTTCCAGCTGTCCGTGGTGGAAACTTCACTGTCGCTGGTGGAAGACCAAGTGATAACCCAGCGAGTGCACACACACACACACAGTGGGGAGTGGTTGCATTCCCACCCAGCACATCAGCACAGGCAACAATAGAGCTGCAAGCTTTTTAGCTGAGACGAAGAATCTCAGAGAGATGTTCTTCTGTTCTGTCTTGACTCTAATTCCATTGTTTCATTTTGGACATTTTTACTTTGACAGCACTAAATAGTAATTTGATGGAAAATAAATGGTTAACTCAAAGTGTATTTACTAGCTTTCTGGCCTTCATCGATAAATGGAGTTTGCAAATACACCCCTGTTAATAACAAAGAAATACGGTATATTTCATATACATAAAAAAAACATATGTACAAAAACTACATTCTCTAGTACAGCGGTCGCCAACCCAACCGTCGGTTGGTACCGAGTCGCACAGAACGAGTGAATGAGAATTTTTTTTTTTTTTTTATCATAGTCGGAAAAAAAAAATATTTTGAAAAAGGACCGGATACCGACTGTGCATCTTAGTCTCTCAAAAGGTCACGAAATACGTCGCACATCTCAAGAGGTCACGTATTACGTATAAGTAACCTCTTGAGAAAAGCTAGCGAGTGAAAGCAAACCCACAAGCCAGAGAAAATTAG
Organism: Cyclopterus lumpus; assembly: GCF_009769545.1. Classification (NCBI taxonomy): domain Eukaryota; kingdom Metazoa; phylum Chordata; class Actinopteri; order Perciformes; family Cyclopteridae; genus Cyclopterus; species Cyclopterus lumpus. The sequence goes on along the minus strand of NC_046980.1, from coordinate 18,881,888 downwards.
TAAAAAAAACAGACGTCTTTGGAGAGCTTCTTTGTGAAGCAGGTTTTCTGCAATGACAGCGACGAAAACTAAGTTACGGAGCAGACTGGACGTAACAAACACACGTCGGGTGTCATGGTCTCCCGTACCCTGAGATGGCACCGGTGTTACAGTGTTACAGGCGACCCTGTTAACTGGCGACTTACAGCCGAACGTGTCCGTTGTTGTCGTAGTTACGCCAGCTTTTTGGAAAAAAGGACGAGAACACGTAGCTGTCCTCGTGAATACCGCACTGTTTATTTTGTGTATGACATATATATATATATACATTTTATATGAGGGGATTTAACACTGTATTGAAAAATGTAACAATGCGGCATTCACGAGGACAACTACGTGTTCTCATCCTATTTTCAATAGCTGCAGTAACTACGTCGCCAGTTAACACGGTCGCTTGTTAAACCGTAACACCGGCTCGTTGCAGATAAACAAGCTCAGGGCTCCTACTAATTCGGCGTCATGGTGAGTTGTATTTTTATGCACTATATGCCGGTCGTATCATTTTATTACGTCATATTTATCGACCACACTATGAAGGCCGGTCCGTGAAAATATTGTCTGACACGAAACCAGTCCGTGGCTCAAAAAAGATTGGGGGCCGCTCCCCTAGATGTATCACATGACACTTGCCTATTTGTTTAAATACTGCTTATAATGCGAAATAGAGGGTGCTCAAGAAACTACAGTTTGCAGTTTTAGAATTCAGCATTAATCTGTGTTACTAATGTTTGCTATTTAGAAAAAAAATAAACATTTAAACTGTTCAGGGTCTTCGTTTTCTCCAGGAGTGAGGCTGAGTGTGGGAGGACTAATGATGCAGTAATTAAAGCAGGCGCCAAGCTCCATCGCCACAGCAGCTTGCTGAGGAGTAACACTCAACGCTGTGCAGCTGGCCCTCTGTTTGCATCTGAGGGAGGAAAACAGCATGTGCGTTTTGGATGCGGCCCGACGACTGCCAATGGCCACACTAAAATAATAACCCCATGTACTGTGCGGTTACACCGTCACTCTTACACAATCTGCATGCTCAAGTGTAATAAACGCAAAGCTGAAACTCTTTGGAGTGCCTTGTGACATAACAGGAGCTATCAAGCTATTTTAGGAGTGACAGAGGGCCAGTAGTGGGACCGTATTAGAGTGTGTGTGTGTGTGTGTGCGTGTGCGTGTGCGTGTGCGTGTGCGTGTGCGTGTGCGTGTGCGTGTGCGTGTGCGTGTGTGTGTGTGTGTGTGTGTCTGTATGTATGTATTGTTCTAATAGCGTACATCTTGGCTTGCCTTAAATGGGAACCAGAGAGGGTATTAAACAGTCAAATACTGAAGTTCATTGGGAGGGAGTTTTCCATTATGGCTTGGTGGGTTGTTGAGAGAAACCAGACGTAGTCCTGAGTGACGGGAGACACTTTTGAGCAATGATATATAAACACGCCTTTTCATGACAAATGTATGTTTACAAGCAAATATTACTGGATATTTATAGAAGCACGGCATAACATCATCCGGATGTTCTGACCGAATGCCCAACTCCAGAGCAGGAAACAGTGTGCATCTCCTAAGTCTTCAGACTTCTGGACTTCCTGGATCTTGGCTGAGTACATTCTTTAAAGAGGGTTCTCTGCCATATTACTATTGTATCTGCTGTATTGGGTCTACTGGATTGCTAGTCTGTACTGTCTTACTTATCTGAACTGTTTGAGCTGCACTCTAAAAAGAGTATTTCAGTAGTAGTTGAAGTAATGTACATTTTTAAATGAGTCTCAATCAGATTTCTGCTTTAGTGAAGTCAATCTACTTTTGTGCATTATATCAATTTGAATGTACACGTTGTTCCCTTAACCTACTATTCTCATTTCAGTGAAAGCAAATCAATTAGGGTTCTCTTGTGTTGTGCGTCTGACGTCATGACGTCCACATCATTTCCAGATTTTTCCTCGTCGAGACACCATTTTTTCATGTGAAGGTGACTTGGATCAAAGGTAAGTCTAGTGCTAAATTTTGTTTTGTATGTACAAATAATGTAATATGTCATATATAAAATGTAACCACCTAAATTAAGTTACATTGTGTTAAGCATTAAGTCACTAAGTATTTAGCTAGCTAGTAAACTGACAAACCAAACCAGCCCTCGTCATGCTAACGTTAGCATGTTTTATAATAACATTTATCAAGCATTTTACTCGTTTTGTGTTAAACCTTTCGTAACATTTATAGCCTCGGTGTACTTTCACCGGCAAGTAACCTAGCTATTCAAATTGCTATTATGTTCTTGCCCTGCTGCAATGCCAGTTAGCATATTGCTAGCGAGCCTGTAGCATGAACAAGCTAGCGGTTAGCTAAATATCAAAGCAGGTGGTAGCTTGCTTGCAGACCGTAGGTTTATGCGGGTGGGACTCGTGGTTCAAGTTGCTTATTTGTGTTGTGTACTGGTGTAGCTTCTTATTGGCACATTAGCGCATCAATAATGAGCTGGGTAAGGCTTACATTAGCTTGCCCCCAAGCGAATTACAGGTAGGCTGCGGTGATAAATACTCGCTGTGTGAAAGCGCCACAGTGATGGGTTGCGGTGGTTAACGTTAAGGTACGCGATACCCAGCTCAGTATTGCTGTGCTATTGTGCAAATAAGCTGCTGTATTGTTTGTTAGCTGCTGTTAAGTCTTCTCACTTGGTCCTAACAAACTAGTACCTGGTGGGGTAATGAATAACACAATTTAACTGTTTACGCAAGTGTCAATGTCCTCTCCCCTTAATATTAATGTTTTGAATTTTTCTTCTCAGGATTTCTTTCCCTGACTGGTGGAACACAACTCATTGGACTATCTAAGGTAAGGTATACTCTTAAAATAAAGTGCTATTGACAAGGCAGTAATGTGGCTCTATTTAATTTGAACGGTTACAGTAAATGATTGTTAAAGGGACTGTTTCATTGAACAGTCATTGAACTCTGCTGCGTCTTGTTTTAACATTAGCAGATTTATTTTTGAAAACAATCAATTATTACATAGATCTGACTTAAATAATTTGTATTAATCTAACTTGTTAATTTAATTTGAGAACACTTAATTAATTTGTGTGTTACCAATTGAAGTAATTCAATTAAGTTGGTCCAACTATTCTCTTTTTACAGTGTGTGTTAGCTCTGAGCTGTGATTTTTGCTTTTACTCAAGTGACTAAAACACAACTAAACCAGCTAGGGTTTGAGTATTTGTTCTGTAATCCAAGTCTACCAGAGACTTGGCTCTATTTTACTTTCTACCTTGAGGTAAACGGACCTTTCTCCTTAAGCAGTTTTGGCAAGAATTACATATTCTTGTAAAACTGAAACATCAGAGCAGTGGTCACCAACCTTTTTAAGCCCAAGATCCCTGACCTCTGCCTTGGTGACAGGCAAGATATACCTATTGAGGCATTGAGAGAAAAACACTGTCCAGACTGTACTTACAACTTGAGGCTTTTTATTTGGCCTCATTGTGATTGAATGAAATCAAACACTTTCAAATTGATGTGACCAAGAACACACTAAATGACTTAATTTCAGTGCAACATAAAAAGTAAATTGTTTGTTAACCGCACACAATATGAAGAAGAGAAAACACATTTGCAATGAGCAGGCTGGATGAACTAAACTACCAATATTAATGTTGTATTTATCAACTGAAGCTACAACACAACACTGATAAAATTCTCAGTCAGTGCAACTAATGTAAGTTCAGTTCAGCTCTGTGTCCCATCACAATGCCATCAGAAGTCATGCGACTCCAGTCAGTGTGATGGCTGTGACTGAACGCTGCCTGTGAGCTTGTAGTTGGGCTCATAAGCATAGACAGTCAGTCTGAGGCAGTCTGTGAGCCGGCTCCTGGATTTTGATTTGGTGATTTTCTGAACTCCTCTTACGCAGTTTTCGGGACAAATTTGGCATTCATGAAAGTTTTTCTCATCTGGGCTTCGTTCTGAACTTAGCTTTTGTTTTGAAGGGCAACAGCTGAAAAGCCGATCTCACGCAGGTAGGACCTGGCGAGTCGCCAAGAATCTTGGCCGTTGCGCATGCGCAGGCGTAACCTGTTAACGCCGTAACATCTCTCAGTGGATGTCCGCACACCACCTGAAAATTAACCCTGACAAAACTGAACTACTTCCTTCCAGGAAAAGGCTCTCCCAACCACGACCTGACTATTACCTTCAACAACTCAGTGTTGGCCCCGACTCTGACTGCCAGGAACCTCGGTGTGACACTCAACAGTCAACTCTCCCTGACTGCCAACATTACCGCAAAAACACGCTCCTGTAGGTACATGCTGTACAACATCAGGAGAATACGACCCCTTCTCACTCAGAATGCGGCACAGTTTCTGGACCAGGCTCTGATCATCTCGCGACTAGACTACTGTAACTCCCTCCTGGCAGGTCTACCTGCTCATGCCATTCAACCTTTACAGCTCATCCAGAATGCAGCCGCTCGACTGGTCTTTAACATCCCGAAATTTACCCACACTACTCCGTGACCTTCCGTGATTATTAGACCTGCAGTCTAATAATGCTTACAATCACTTATTGATAAAAAAATATAAATATGCACAGCAGCAGCATGAAAGTGCTACATAAACTTCTGACAGTCACCGGAATTCGATTTTGATTCGAAACTTGAGTTTATGGTCTCAATCGCTAGTTTCAAGTCTTCTTCAATACAGCATGATGCTCATTTAGTAAAGTATGCTTCATTTAGAGTCAAATAGACCATAAAGCAGGGTATGCTTTATGGCGGGGCTACCTTGTGATTGACAGGTCGCTATGCCTACAAGAGAACACCAAGTCACTGCAACGCCGTCCAGATATGGTCACTTCCGTTCACTGGTTGCAAAAAGGTAAAGATGGCGATGGACAAGTTTTGAAACTCAAAACAATGGGTGACGTCATGCTGACTACATCCACTTCTTATTTACAGAAAGAGATTATATATAGCCTCGCAATATATTGAATTGTAAGCCCTTTATTGTCAGGTACTCTTCTCAACCAACATTCCTGATGCCGCCAATTGCAGCACCATGGTTACATTGTTCCCCTAATTGGCACAGGTTACTGTGCGATACACCATGCTGCATTCAGATAACACACTTAATAACTACTTCAGAGGTGTTAAACATCTGACTTTAATGAGCCTTGTTAATTACTATGGCTAATGCAACTATGGCTGAAGAGGGTTACCTACACTGAAAAGGAAAGATCCAAAAAGAAATGTTTGCAAAACAAATGAAAACAACTCGAGCAGACTTGATGCCTCCATCGTATATCAATTCTCATGCGGACTGGAACCCCATACCCTGTTTTACCCTCAGGGAATCTTATGGGGCTGGGTGTCCCCCACCTTTGGATTTTCCCATTCTGGCTCTCTTGGAGTGAACCCAGGGTTAGTCTGCTCTGCGTAGAAATGCTCCCACCCTTATCTAGGCTCAATGGGGCACAGCGACCCGACTCAGCACCTTGGCGATACAGCTCAGGACAAAAAAACAGCAGATGTACCGAAAGAATAAAAAGATACATGCAAAGACGCATACGAGCACACTGTTCAGTTATACGTTGACGGACATGTGTCGGACATTAAGGGGAAGAACTGGAGGAAAAAATAAAACTATGTTTTCTCTGATGAAACACGCAATGTGAGGCTTACCAAGGGAACTCAGCAGCTATATATTTTGAAAAGGGGTGAGGGTTTGATGGTGCAAATGACAATAATGCCGATGCACAGACTACTGGCTGGGCTAGCTAGCTCGCAGGTAATGTTCTAAAGATTGTACATTATTTTGTTAAATAAAGCGTTACGGAGGAGGTCAAAGTTACCTAAAATGTGCGGCATGAATCTTGTGGTATTCCCTAATTCCTTCGGTATTTCCCATTCAGATGAATGCGAAAAAAAGGACAGAGATGACTTTTTCGGAGAGAGCCAACTTGTGTGACAGGCTGGAACAAGCAAGAATTCCATCAACACTACTGTGTGAAGAGAACAAGCACTGAGTGACGCAGACACCTAGGGCTCTTCAAAAACCCCACCATGCAAAAGCTGCAATTCGCTGGTTATTGTGTGATGTGGTTGGATATACAGATTGCAACATTCATGACATTCGTACACTGTTATCACCACTAGGGTTGCACGGTGTACCGATACTAAAAACGTTCAAAACGATATCAAACATATTTGTAATTTGTTCTGTGCGCATTTGTAAATCGTTGTTTGCATTTGTAAGTCTCTCTGTGTGCATTTGCAAATATTGAGACTGATCTGACCCCACAACAAGCTGGTAAAAAGGGAACCATACAGATGTTTTATGTATTACTATTATAGATAAATATACCAGTATCGTATCATATTTGTGGTATCGTATCGTAAGTATCGGGTATCTTGATATTTATGGCGGGTATCGTATCGAAGTTATAATTTTGGTATCGTGACAGCCTATAGCAAGATATTAATGAAAACTACATGGTGGCATCATAGCATTGATTATACACGGCTATATAGGCCTTTTGTCCATATCTGACCAGATGACTACATAGCTCCTTTCATAAGTATGAGCAATTGTAAAGTTCATATTTTATCTTAATTCATGGAATAATTATTTTCCCTTCACAAAAAAAAAAAAAGAGATCCACCCTCAGGCCTCCACCAGCATGTAGCCATTTTGCATCAATTGTGTTTCATTTAGTACACGTGTGTGCATTGTGACCGCATGATCACATAGGCTGGTCGTTAAACTAGGCTAAGGCTACTCGTGTTGGGCTGTATATAGGTGAGCTTAAGGTGTGCATCATGTTTATAATCACATGTGCTTACCTGTCGTTCTTTGAACTCTTTGAAAAGTTCAGGGTGTCTGTCTGAAAGGTGCTTTGCCATGTTTGACGTGTTGCTCCCTGGTCTGAGTGGCTTTGAAACACTGTCCGCAATGTAGCCAAAGTACTTCCAGATTTCACTTCTGGCATCTTTTTTTTTTTTTTTACAAAAAGCCGATGACGATCGGCAAAAGTTCCGGCACTTGATTCCATGTCACTGTTCGTGTGTGAGCGCAGCCCCGCCCCCTTGCAGTCAACGCGCTGGGCACCATGACAGGGGCGGAGCAGTGAGTGCAGTGCGCTCTGGTCGCGCGCTATTTTTAAATAAGTATCGATATTAAAAATATACAAAACCGTATCGTTTTGAACGAAGTGGTACTGCGGTACCTTTTTAGAATCGGTACACCGTGCAACCCTACTATAGGCTAATACTAATATTAATGCCATTTGTTAAGTGTTGAAAAAGTTGGGCAGGAACAAGCTGGTAAAAAGGTAACCATACAGATGTTTTCTTTATTACTATCATAGATAAATATATCAGTATCGTATCGTATTTGTGGTATCGTATCGAATTCTGGTATCGTAAGTATCGGGTATCGTGATATTTATGGCAGGTATCGTATCGAAGTTATAATTTTGGTATTGTGTCAACCCTACTGTATGGTGCTATATAATGATGAAGAACAGTTTAATTTTCGTTCCAAACTCAGCTCTTTTGTTTCCCTTTTTGAAATTCTAAGTCTGTGTTATGACAGGATGGAAGAGGGCAGAGTGGAGGGAGGGGGAGAAAACCAAAATAGCATCATCTGATCTTTCTTTCATAAACCTTTCCACTCCTGCAGCGACGGACTTGAGCGGACTTTTGGCAGGAGAAGAGAAACAAAAATCAAGCGAATCAGATGAAGTATTTAGTCAGGGTCTTAAACTGAAACAAGATAAAGGAAACTGGAGAAAACACAGAGAACTCAGTAAAGACTTGATAAGATAAATGAAGTCCTTTTCACGTCGCCTGCATATGGCATTTCATCCTCGACACAGCATCCTGTCCCGCATCACATATTTAGACCGCAACTGCCAACGCTATAAATACATATGCCCCGAATGCTCAATTACATTATTCAGTTAGGGAATTCACTGCCACCAGCCATGTGACTGAAGGCTAAATCTAGTTTGTATGCCGGCCGCAGTAACATCTTCCCATGTTTTTACTAGGAGAGTAGATTTGGAACCGCACCGCTCTATCCACTATGACATGCAAAGGATTACATTACGTCTGGTAATGACAAAGACCACTCGAACCACACTTCCAGAGTTTGACGCTTTTCCTGCTCTGTGCTACGTTTAGTGGTGGAAACATGGCCTACAATATTATTATTATTATTACAATAGCCCGAGCTAAAGGAGCCGTCAGAGGACAGGAGACACTTGATGACAAGGAAGTTTGAAGACCGAACCCCCCAAGAGGGACCTACTGCACAACACTCAGAGTGTGTGTGTGTGTGTGTGTGTGTGTGTAATCAAAAGGAGAGTGGTTGTAATTAAATGAAAACCACGCCAGACGGCGTTCAGCGCCTGTGGAAAGCCATCGTTGGGAGAATGCAAGCAACAGCGAGCAGCCGCTCAGCGCTAAGCGCTGGCCGGAGAGTCGGCATCCGAAACATTCAGGTTGATCCTGGGAAGTCTCCTCAAGTCATGATGGGATCTCCGTCAGCGAGCAAGCTTCAGTTACCCCTTAGAGATCACATAGTGGACGAGGACACTCGATTCACACCTACAGTTTGTTTTCTCTGGGCTGCGCCGCAGTGGAAAAAAAGTGAACTTTGTTATATTTGTGTCTGATTTATTTAGGTTTAGACTGCACAAACACAAGCAAACCAAAGCTTGCTGTAAACACAACTAGCAAGGACTAGGAAGTTTTGGGTGGTGGAAGACCTTAAATCAACTGTATTAGAGTCCTGTGGAGCATGTTCACCGCAGGTACTTGGATTGTAGGCGGCGCCTGGCATTCAGCACTCAAGCGTTTTGTTAATAAGATTTTCTCAAGCACAAACTCCACCAATCAAAACTTTCCATTCCAAAGCCCGGAGCTGGTTTGACGATACAGCAGACTGCGAGCGCACGTCAAGAATTAACCGCCGTCCTCTTTGAGAATTAAAACCTGCAGCTCAGGCATTGCGGTGCGGTCATAAACCAAAGACAAGAAGCACTCCAGAGCTCTCTGAACGCGTTTCGGACGCGAGCATTCCCACTCCATTGTTAACTACGTCTGTTCTTCAGGTGCATGTGAATGACATCAGTTGAAAGGAAATAAAGAGGAACCCAAGCTGTTGCCTTGCAAATGCAATTCCACGCCTAAACGGAACATTTCAGACGGAGACAGGTGCCATCAGATAGACAGTAAAAAAAATAAAGAGGTTTCTTTGAACTTTAAAGCATGTAAAGATCTTCGAAGAGAAACCCACAACTTAAACATAAACCTGGAAATGAGCATGAACTGTCCCCTTTAATTGGTTCACTATGTTAAACTGTGTACCACAAGCTGACTTTGTACCAGGAATCCTGCGGGACCCACGGGAACGTTGCAGTGCATTTTCCACCGTGTCTACAGGATGGGAAATGGATAACAAGGCAAATGCTGGGGAGCAAACATCCCAAGGCTTGGGAGGCCTTAATGTTTAGCTAATGTATGTTTAAGATTCATTGTCCCAAGCCGTTGTGCAGTTTTGTCGTAAATGGCACATGGTCAACATGAAACAGTCTTTGCTTAAAGGATGGCCAGTTTAAAAACACGGGAGAGCGCAATGTTTGCAGCCATAATGACATTCGGAGAAGGATGACCGTTTGCGTTGCTTTAGATGTTTTTTCAAACGATACCCGGAGTCGGAGAAAGTTCTATTGGCTCAACAACACAATGAGTTTTGATCACCGTGCACAGGCCACGTGAGCGCATTTCAAAACTAGCGCAACGGATTAGAGATTATTTTCCATATGAATAAGTAACAGTGTCAGAGAAAGACCCAGACAAATAGGATTACAAGCAGACATTTAACTGGAACAGCAGTACTGGGAGACTTAATTGAAGCAGAGTTGGTGGTTAGTCCAGTGGCCTTCGGCACGGAGCTGTGATGCAGTTTATAAACCCACCTTAAAACTAAGACCCTGTACGTTTGATGCATAAACTTATTGAAATCAGTTTGTTATAGTCTTCGAATAACAAATGCTGAAGTTATATTTGCTGAAACTTTGGAGTGGGCATGAACAATCAATGGGACAGGATTTCTGCTATACTTTTTTTCATAACAATAAATGGGTTTGTTTTTAAGTACGCATAAATATTTGTGCTATTTCTGCTTTCTACATAGTATTCCTTTAAACCCAAACCACCACAAACAAAAAAAAGTACTTTGCCACATGGCGACCAGTTCCATTTAAAAACAGACACTCACAATTCTTGCTGCAACCCGCAGGGTCCAAACTCCCAGAGGCCATAACAGCATATGATGATAACACAGTCAGCGTCGGCCGAGGTTAAACTTATTGATCAACCCTTGAACATTTGTCCACAGTCGCCTCCTTCTCTTCCTCCTTCTCCCACATCCTTGATCAACAAGGACAGGAGGGGGGGTGGTATACATAAATCTAGGCATATTGCACATTTAAGGCTTTAATCAATACTTGCAGAGTGGCACTCCTTGTCCAAACACTTGCGCGGCTGCATGTTAACTGGCTGTTTATAGCCATAATGGCTGTAAACACAGGAGCCTACAGACCATGTAATGCGTGTCGCAGTGGGCAGAGGAACGTTTGGGATCTGGGAATAGAACTCCAGAAGGGGCCCGATGCTTTTCACATGGTGTCTTGAGAGGACCAGGCGTCAGACAGAATAGTCTCCCCGGTGGACCCGACAGCGGGGAAAAGGCAGTCCACAAAGACTTCATTGAGCTTGTGCGCGCATCATGAGGGGCGCCAACACACTGCGGACCGCCTCATGTATGACCAGCAGAAGGAAACACACTCTAATGTGCATTTTTGCTCGTCTGTAAGAAGCCTGGTGGGGAGACCAACAAAAGTTTTACAAAAAAAGATTACAAGACACCAAAAGTGCACTGCTTGTGTGAGAAACGGGCTATTTATAGGCTTCCTCTAGTGAGGGAGACCTTGTGTTTGTGATCAGCTCCTCACACAGGGGAGAGGGGAGGGAAGAAGAAGAAGAAGAAGAAGAAGAAGAAGAAGAAGAAGAAGAAGAAGAAGAAGAAGAAGATGCTTTCTATAGACACAGAGTGACCCAAAGTGCTTGAACTTCTGAGGGGTGACTGTAACGGTGCACTTCCTGCTGTCGTTTGGTGCCACTATGCCAAGTTGGAGCCTTGACGCAGAAACCGCAAGGAGTCCAAATGCATTCTGGAACAGCCCATGAATCACTCAGCAACCTGCACAGACTATCCTTAGAAGGACCAGCACACCTAGTTTCACACAGAGCTTTCTCCAGCCAAGCAAAGCGGCTTTATCTAGAACGAACATTTGAATGTGGCTCACAATGATGCAAATGGACGTTGGTGAGTTTTACGATCTAAATTGGCATCAGTGTTACTGTCTACTACTGAATACTGGAGGACAGCTCTGACATGAAGGTAGGGGGGGGGAGACATCAGCTACCCACACACACACAAATCTAGCAAGCAGCGTCTCCAGTGATGCAATGGGCAACAACAAAAATACTTATGGCAATAATACCACAAGGCAAGCAACCACAAACATCAGCAAACTTCTGTTGCACATTTAAAGTGGTACAGGGTTTGTGCTTCCCTAATGGAAATTGCTTTAAACTTAAGGGGAGTGCGGTGGTACTTGCTGTGATAGACACAATCACACAACAAATGTGAGGTTTTCTCTGCAAAAGGTAAAACTGCCAAGTTACAGATTGGCTAACAGAATAAATACACTGCAACAGTAACGGCCTGCACACATTTTTACATTGCCATTCATACGGAACAGGCGGAGGACATGGGAGAGAGAAAATACGTCACTGCTCGTGTAAAGAGGACGTAACACAAGGAGCTAGCATGTGTCTGTATTGGTTACATGCGAGGCCCATGTGTGCATGCGGCAGAATCTAGAGGTGTTGAGGCGACCGCACGCAACTCGCGACCAGCGGAGACGTTATTTAGCAAACCTATGTTGTTGGTGGTATGACATGAGATTTGAAAAAAAGACAACAAACATTGGCGTCCATCAGTGGAGAAACTCACATCCTCGAACAGAGATCCAACGTTGGCTGTCACTAGCAGTATTCCTGTCCCTTGCGCTGCTGTCATCTTCCCTGCCATAATTCTCTCTCGCAGGTGGGTAGGGGGGGACCTGGAATAGCTGGGACTTTGCGGGTAAGGAGCGGGCGGTGGGGGGGGACACACAAACAAAAAAAACAGAAGCAAACAGAAGCCGGAGAATGTCTCGCGAAAGTGGTTACAACACTGTACGGTATTTGCTAATGAAGCCGGGGTTGAAGCGGCTCGGCTGGAGCATATTTTTCAGCAGCGGCCGTGCATCTGCGAGGAGTTGCTTTTGCAGTTGACGATCTGTTGGCGGCGGCGGGTTTGCGTGCGGTTTCACGTACTACTTTATCGTTTTCAGAGCCATCGCAAAAGTTCCCGTTTAAATCCACGGCGAGTGCCCGGGGGCTCTGGCTTATTCCAGCGACGAGTGTTTATCCCCCCTCAGCTTTAGTGCAGCGTTAAAAGTCTCTCTCCGAAAGCAGGACTCTTTGCCAGGACCATTTGCTTTGCAGTCTAGAGAGGATAGGCTGGAGTCCTACGCTGCTCTGACGTCACCGTGCCAATGGAAACACGGGGCTGTCTTAAAGGGCCAGCGCGCCGTAAACACCGCGGCTGCGTCCCTCACTTTACGGCGTCCATTATCGGACACAACCATGGTGAATGTTTTAGAATGGGCAACCCACTTTTTTTATGTAAGCTTTATCCACGTCTCCTGCTATTACATTTGCTATAGAGAAAACGACATGGACTGTTGAAGTGCTTCGCATAAATAATTTTTTAAGCTTCAAGTTTCAGAGACATCAGCTCTATGCAGCTTTCTCATCAGCACACACTTGAATGCTACTGATGCACATGTCTGTGAGAAGTTTCTGGTCCTTGAACCAAATAATTTTTTTGTCGACCAACACTAATACGATTTTGTTGACTTATTGGTTAGTTGATTTAATCAACAGTTCCTGCACAAAGAAGAACCACTTTTCCATATTGTGCTTACCAGAGATGTCATTCAGCATGAATAAAAGGACTAACCGATTAAAGAAATCATAGTCGACTAATCAACTAAGATGGGGTATCGTACATACTGGCTCAAATACCCACACCTTCACCATCTCAGTCAAAGAACATGTGTAATACTTAATGCAAAGTGGGGGACGACAACATACTACTACTTATACCTTCAAAGCTGCGCTGGGTGCATTTTGAACACTTGGGAGAAGAAAGAAAAACTACACATTTCTTACACATTCACCATAAACAGAGAAATCTGGACATATCTTTGCAGTGTATGGTCAAATGTCCGCTGGCATTTTATAGCACTGTGGTCTCTTTAACTCGCCAGATGCTAGACTTTCTTCATCGGTCACATCACACCAGAGCAGTCATATAATGTCACTTAGCTTACAGGGTAATTGCATGTTACCGTAAACCTTAACTGCTTTTGTTTGTGGAGCCAAAACATTGAGGTGAAATTTGCACTCAAAATGTGGACACCCAGTCTTCAGTCGGAAGGTTTCCTGTTTGGGGTTTGGCAGGAAGATGTTGGAAAACTTCACATTAGAAGACTAATCAGTGTGCATCACTGGATTCTGCCAAAGGTGCTCAGAGAGACAGCCAAGCCTGTCCCAACAAAAACAAGGGAACCAAAGGTGTAAAAATTAACGTTTTTTAAGACTCGATAGGGTGATGACGTGCACCTATTCAAATGCGGAAATTTTTAACAAAGCAAAAATTAGCAAAAGTGTTGCATGCATGTCTCTTAGCTTTTGACACCCGATATCTAGCAGAAACACAGCATGACTCACGGATCATCATGCGTGAAGCTTTTCACGCTGCGTGATGTGAGCTCTCCTGATGGTTTTGGGGGAACCAGGGTTCATAAATAGGTCGCCGCAGCCAAAAAGGTCATTTGAGGGCAGGACCGTATTAGCAGCTGGGCAACTGCCCACTGAACTCCTCTTAAATGGACAGAAGGGGTAACAAACTCCTAGGTGTAGTCACTTTAATTAGAAAGTTAAACACATGTTTAGGCCATGTTGCTGTACACCATATTGAATGAGTATCCAGCTGTGACAGGAGAGATCGGTGGCAATCCCCAAAGGCCTAAAGGACGGGCTCAAGTAGCTATAATGTTAACAGCTGTGTGGTTTGGGGGGGGGGGGGTCACGGCTTGGTAAGAGTCCTTGATTTGAACAGAGCTGAGAGATTAGCACCAACACGAGAGTGCTCACTCACAGCTGTGTCTGGCACTGGCATGGTGAAAGTGTGTGTGTGTGTGCGCGTGTGTGTCTTTTTGACTCCCATGTTGTGATCGTGTTCTGTATGTGTGAACATGATATGCTACAGATTATCTGTAATTAGTCATTCATACACTTGAAGAGGATGATGATAACAATCTAATGGAAGATATCCCTGCCAGTGCTATTATACTCATCCCTATAACCTAGCACCATTAGAGCTATGTAAACCATGTGGACTGTACTGGAACATTCTTAGTCCTGACTGACTTGTGTTTATCATGAAGATAACATTTTGTCACAGTATATGCTTACATTAAGTCATGCTGGGTTTGGAGGACTGGGAGTTAATAGCTTTTGCTCGGGAGGAGGCCCGAAGATGACAAAGCTAAAAACATTAGCGGTCTCTATGATAGACAGAAGAAGACGGAAGACGATGGAGAAAAAAGGGAGCGAGGGGAGGAAGATGAAGCCCAGCAGGAAATAACACATGAGCCTAGTGTTGAGAACATTTTGGGAAGTAGGCAACCAAGAGTGGGAAAGAGAAATTCATCCACTGGTTCCAGAAGCTTGTTGACATTGTGATTTGAGTGATTTCACAAATTAAGCCACACATCTTGTTTGTACAATCCATACAAAGGTTTGTACAAAATGACATGTTGTGATTTTACAGGAGTCACTGCTCTCAGCCAAGAAATAGACTACAACCCGTAACTCCCTATACTAAAACGGCAGTTTGTTTTTGACACATTTCTGTTTTATATGTGCTGGTGAGTTAGAGGGGATTTGTTTTCAATCAGCCCCCAGTCTTTGCGCTATACTAAGCTAAGCTTCTCCCGGCTCGAGCTCCATAATTATCGCACATGAGAGTTGAAGCCTATTGGTCTCCTCATTGAACCTTCGGCAAGAGAGCGAATAAGCGTATTTCCCCCGAAACGTTAATGTAGTCAGTTGTCCTCTCGGACTGTGGGATTCTGTTACTTTCTGCTAACGCTTGCATGCTGACACTTTTTCGTCTGTCTTATCGAACAGCTTGAAGGGAAAGCAAGTGGAAATGGCCCTAAAAATAACAGGACAAATATGTGTGGAGCTCTGTGTGTACACAGATAACAACTCAGGTAATGTGTTTCATGAGGGTCAGTAAATACTACACTGTGAACTGTAGTCAGGATATACCACAGGGGGGGACATAAGAAGGGGGTAAATTGTGTGTGTGTGTGTGTGTGTGTGTGTGTGTGTGCGAGTGTGTGCGAGTGTGTGTGCGAGCGTGCGTGAGTGTGTGTGTGCCTGCTGCTGATAAAGAAGTTATATGCAGTGGCCAGAAGCTCCTCCCTTTGCACTCTGGGTAATGGAAAAAATGATGTTGGAATTCCAGACTGCCAGCAAGTATGTGCACTTTGACCCCGATCCCTCTACTGCTTAGAATCTAAAAATAGGCAAACCTGGAAATAATCAGGCTTTCTCATGACTCCAATGAAGCAGGGATTCAGCCATATAATGATGGATTTAGACTCTCTCGACATTAAGTCTCATGTAGACCTGATGTATGTATCCCAAGAGAGCCAGCTTTGGCAGCATGGGAATTTAGGGAGCTCTGTGTGTGTGTGTGGATGAAGTTTTATCTCTGAGTCATTCCAGGAACAATCCATGTCTGACATATTTCCATATCATTTGAATAAAAGGTTTGCCTAGAGTGCTTACAGATTGTTTGAGCAAAACTATTATACGTTTCCTTTTGCAAACCAGGATTTATGTTACCTGAGGATTCAGTTAATTTGCTGAAGACATCCAAACCTCCAGTGCAGACTTAGTTCTTGATTTTTCATGAAGGGACTGTGTAGTGTGGATATTATCCTTTGAAAAATAAAAAAAAATACATCAGAGACAATTCCAAGCATATCCTTTATTTGTCTGAAATCATATCTAGAGGGAGTCTTTTAGCTTTCTTAAGTTAAAAAAATGTTGATACACCTTCAAACCAGAAAAGAAACTGATGTTTTGGCCCCTTGGAAACAGTAGAAACTAACTCTAAACATAACATTGCCATAACCCTTTTTAAGCTGCTCCACAGACTTGTTAGCTGTTTGTTGCTTATTTACACATCCAGTAGTTACACAACGTTATCATTCATTTGGAGTTGTGTTTCTGGTCTGTTTACGTCCAATATTGACCATTTTTTGGTCTCTTACCATCTCCTACGGTAAATATCAGTCTCTTTGGCTGCTAGATGCTCCCCTATGTTCACCAGTGAGTCGCCAACTGTGGCGCAGGTAGGTAGGCTTATCTGTACAGTAGGTTTTCCAGAGCTATTTGAAGCTCTGGAAAGCCCAGTGGAGCTGCACCTTCAGGTGATAATTGTCTCTAGGTTCATCGCAAGCAACCTTTTGTTATGGTTTGTCTCTGACCCCAAGCGCACGACAACAGGAAGGTTTAGTTTTAGCCGAACACACGGCGTAGTTTATTAGAGCAAACAAGTCGCTGGGAAAAGAAACACAAAAAACTCAAAGTGTCCCCTTAGTCCACGGGTGATCGAACATCAAACCCAACAAAACCAAAAACTCCTCTTCTCCAGGGGAAGAGAAAAAAGGTAATCCACTGGAAGGTCGAACAGAAAATAATCCACACAAAAAGTCAGCAAAGACACAAGGGAAAGTTCAGTGAAGACACGAGGAGGAAAGTCCATGTACATCATGGCACGAACTCGCAACGTCAGCACAGACAGTCCTGCTCTTTATCCCCCGAATACAACGAGCTGAGTCCTGACAATACCCCCCTCTACGGGAGCCACCTGGCGACTTGCCAGGCTTATCGGGATGGGCCTGATAAAAGTCAGTCAACAGTCTCGGGTCCATAATGAGCTGGCGGGACACCCAGCTTCGTTCCTCTGGACCATAGCCCACACAGTCCACCAGAAACTGGTACCCACGTCCTCGTCGGCGAACATCCATCAGTCGGCGAACATTCCACTGAGGGTGCCCATCCACGATCTTAGGGGGATGTGGAACTGGGGCAGGAGGCATCAGGGGACTGTGGGAGATAGGTTTAATTTGCGACACATGGAACACTGGATGGATCCTCATGGAGGTTGGAAGTCTCAGCCTCACCACTGCGGGACTGAGCACCCTTGTGATCTCAAAGGGTCCAACGAACCGGGGATCCAGCTTCTTGGCGGTCGACTGCAGGGAAAGATCCTCGGAGGACAGCCAAACCTTCTGCCCCAGTTGGTATGCGGGAGCTGGGTTCCGGCGACGGTTGGCTCCCCGGCTGCCACATTCAGCTGCTCGAAGTAAGGCGGCTCTGGTGACCTCCCAGATGCGACGACACCTGTTCAGATGGGTCTGCACGGAGGGAACTGCCACTTCCGACTGCTGAGCAGGAAAGAGCGGCGGCTGGTAACCCAGAGACACCTCGAAGGGGGAGAGGCCGGTGGCGAAGCTGACCAGGGAGTTGATGGCGTACTCAACCCAGGGGAGAAACCGACTCCAGGAGGATGGTCTCCTGGCAACCACACAACGGAGCGCAGACTCCACGCTCTGGTTCATCCTCTCAGTCTGTCCGTTTGTCTGTGGGTGATTACCAGAGGAAAGACTGATAGAGGCGCACAACCCCTTGTAAAATGCTCGCCATACCTGGGAGATGAACTGGGGTCCTCTGTCCGAGACAACGTCCTGGGGGAGACCATGAAGCCGGAACACGTGGCTCGTCAGGAGGTCCTCAGTCTCCAACGCCGAAGGGAGTTTGGGGAGGGCCACCAGGTGCACCCCTTTACTGAAACGGTCCACTACCGTTAGTATCACTGTCTTACCCTGGGAGGGCGGAAGTCCAGACACAAAGTCCAATGCCACGTTGGACCAGGGACGGCTAGGAACTGGAAGGGGCTGCAGTAGCCCTGCGGGGGCCCTGTGCGAGGCCTTGCTGTGGGCACAAACGGGGCAGGCCAGTACAAAGTCCCTTACCTCGTTCCTCATAGTAGGCCACCAGAACCGGCGAGCCAGAAAGGTGAAGGACGCCAGGATGGCAGGCAAACTGGCTAGCATGTCCCCACTGAAGCACTTGGGACCTGACCGACTCCGGAACGAACAGACGGCGTGGGGGCATGCAACGCCTGTCTCACAAGGGTCTCGATGCCCCAGGCCACCATGCCAACCACCTTGCCCTCGGGGATGATGGGAACTGACTCCTCAGCAGTCAGCTTCCTCCCTTGGTGTAGTCGGGACAGGGCATCCGCCTTAATGTTGCGGGAACCGGGACGATAGGTCAGTGAAAAATCGAACCGACTGAGGAAACTGGCTCACCGAGCCTGTCGACCATTGAGACGCTTGGTCGCCCGGATGAAAGTTAAGTTCTTATGATCCATCCAGATTGTGAAAGGCTGCTCAGCCCGCTCCAGCCAATGTCGCCGGTCCTCCAGAGCAGCTACCACTGCCAGCAACTCCCGGTTCCTGATGTCGTAGTTCTCCTCAGCAGGAAGGAACCGGCGAGAGACGAACGCACAGGGATGAACCTTCTGATCCGCCACGGCTCGTTGGGAAAGAACCGCCCCCAACCCGGTGTCTGAAGCATCCACCTCCACAATGAACTGCCTCTTAGGGTCGGGATGGAGTAGAACTGGGGCGCTGGTGAACCTCCTCTTGAGAGCCAGAAACGCGGCATCGGTAGCTGGGGACCAGATGAACGGCTGGGAGGGGGAGGTCAGCCTGGTGAGAGGTTCAGCCACGACACTGTAGTTCCAGATGAACCTCCTGTAGAAGTTGGCAAACCCGAGGAAGCTCTGCAACTCCTTTCGCGACGTGGGGTTCGGCCAGTCCACTACAGCCTCGATCTTGCGGGGGTCGGCCCGAGTCTGACCCTTCTCCACAACGAAGCCCAAGTAGTCGACAGAGGTTAAGTGGAATCGGCACTTCTCAGCCTTGACGAAGAGCCGGTTAAGGAGGAGACGCTTGAGCACCCGGCGGACGTGCTGGACATGATCCTCGAGGGTCCTGGAGAAGACCAGGATGTCGTCGAGGTAAACGACCACAAACTCGTCCAGCATGTCGCTGAGCACGTCGTTCATGAGCGCCTGGAATACCGCCGACTGAGCCCGGGCCTTGCTGAAAACCTCTCCCAGATTGTGGTACTCCGGAGGAATAGAGGAAACGTCCGGGGGAGGGGCACTGGGGATTGGTCGGGGTGACAGGCTGGGGGCTGCCTGTAGACACTGGGCGTGACAGGAGGAACTCCACTCCAGGATCGTCCCAGAGGACCAGGCAATGTGTGGCTCATGCTGTACAAACCAGGGGTACCCTAGGATCACAGGGGCCAGTGGGGACTGGATCAGGTAGAACTGGCGGTTCTCCACATGGTTTCCCGCCACGGTGAGGGAGATGGGACGGGTGCACTGGGTGATGCGTGACAGATGGCGGTTGTCCAGTGCAAAGGCCTCTACGGGCTCCTCCAGTGCTTCTAGCAGGATGTTAGCCTGGGCAGCGAACTCCGAGTCCAGGAAACACTCATCCGCCCCAGAATCGAGGAGGGCCCCCACTGTAATCCGCTGATCCGACCAGGCCAGGGTGACGCTAGGATCTCCCGAGGTCCTGGTGAGCCTAATCTTTTGGCCGGGTGGGGCAGCCGCTGATGCGATGTCCCTTCTGGCCACAGTAGAGACACAGGCCTGCCCTGAATTGGGCCTCCCGTTCAGCTGGGCTAGTCCGCCACCACCCTGTTGGATACTGCTCAACCGGGCACCGGGGTCCTGACCACTGGCTGGATGGTGGAACACCTTACGTAGCTCTGCCACAAACTCCCTATAGGAGAGACAGAAGCTGGCACCCATGGCCCAGTAAGCGGTAGCCCACTGGGCTGCCCAGCCGGCGAGCAGGTTAATCACATACGCGACTCGAGCAGTGTCAGAGGTGAACCTGCTAGGCTGGTAAGCGAAAACCAACTCACACTGCATGATGAAGGTGGCACAAGTCTCAAAATCGCCCTCGAACGGCCGTGGGCTGGAGAGGCTAGGCTCCTGTGGTACTGGGTTGGAAACCGCAGGGTTAACCGGGAAGGGATCCACAGGGGGCAGGTTCACAGGCTGGTTCAGCGGCTGGGTGGTGAGGGCCATCGTCAATGCCCGCAGCTGTAGCAGGATCTCGGCTTGTTGGTCTGCCGATGCCGCCTGCTGACAAGTCAGGATCTCCACCGAAGCGTGGAGCGGCTGGACCTGGGCCTGGAGGTCCTGCACAGCAACGGAGGCCGCCTCAAGCTGGTGAGAGTGGGTGTTGGTCAGATGCAGCTGCCTACTAAGGGCAACCTGAACAGAGCTGGACAATCCACTCTCTGTGTTGGCTGGGGTCGTCATGGCGAGTTCGTACTGTTATGGTTTGTCTCTGACCCCAAGTGCACGACAACAGGAAGGTTTAGTTTTAGCCGAACACATGGCATAGTTTATTAGAGCAAATTTTGACACGTGGTATCTTTTATTCAAAGTTATATAATTCATAAATACACTGCAATAATAACCCAATAACCCAAACTCAAAGAAGTGAGGATGCAGGGCCTTGATAAGCTTGGGGCTTCAGTTAACCCTGTCATAGTGTTTTAGTTGGGTCAGTTCACAAAGTTAGCCTTTTCTGCCTAGACTGTAGCCTTAAATCTCTGCCATATTCCTCCACTTCTCTCTGTTGGCCAGAGTGCATCCCATTGCGAGGAAGCCTATTTTGGAGCTCCCACTAGGTGCTTTATAATATCGTCCCATACTAATTTATCATCCCTTACCAATTAATTTGGAGCACATTATTCTACTGGGATAAAGGTCAGTTATTTTCTGAAAGAACCTGCTGATGACCTAAATAATTTTCAGTTCAAGGGGGGCTGACTGGTAAGACTGTCCCCGCTTCAACTCATTGCTATTTTCAGAACATTCATTATGAATGATGTAACTTGATACTTTGAACTAAAAGAAAAGAATAAAGAAACCTTGAAAAGTTGAACAGGCATGAAATGATTTTTTTAGCTAGTTGAGGGCTGTGGAAACTGAATGTAAGCACAATAATTGGCTTATATCAGCTTTTAAAAGGATATGATAAACTTGTTTGTAAACAGTTGGTTATTTACAAATAGACAGAGCGAAGTGTTAGCAATTTGTTAGCACCACCTGATGGACATTGGGGGCGACAGTGACTCAGTGGTAGAACAGGATCCATGTCGATGTGTCCTTGGGCAAGACACTTAACACCAAATTGCTCCCGTAGCTGTGCCTACGGTGTGTGTGAATGTTGTATGACTGTTAGTTAGTCCTGATGAGCAGGTAGCACCTTGCATGGTAGCCCCTTGCATTGGTAGCCCCTCTCATCAATGTATGAATGAATGTAAATGAGTGAATGATGACATGTTGTGTTGAAGCGCTTTGAGTGGTTGGGAGACGAGAAAAGCGCTTTACAAGTACAGGTCATTTACCATGAATGTTCACTCTCCCTTTTCTCTCTGTTTTGGTCTCCTCCAACTCCTGAGGGAAATACTGTAATCTTTAGAAGCTAAATGCTCTACTATGTTCACCAGCTAGTTGCTCTCTTTAACTATCTTTTAGTGCTGGTGCCGAACAGGTAGCATAGAGTAGGTCCCTCAGAGCCATTTAATTATTTTTTTATCTAAAGCTTCATTTATCAATATTTTCATATTAACATGGCTACAATTGTTACGTGCAAAGTGAAAAGATGTCATAGTGACATATACAGTTCCGGACAACTCTACGGATTGTTTTATTGTCTTTCAGTTCATTGTTTTGGTTTTACAGCTACTTTAATGTTTGGATAAGGTCTTCAAAAACACACTTCATTTAAACTAAAAAACAAGTGGCGATGAATACAGGCCATCAGCTTGAAGTTGCATAAAACATTTCTCGAACCACGAGAGGTCCTTGTACATGCGGACATAACCGACCACCCAAAACAGTATTTTGTTTGCTGCTGCAGAATGCAAGATTAACCGTGGACAGACACAGAGGTGCTCACAGACGCGAGCACACATTGATTTAAGGTAGTATGTCAATGTTGTGTTTACAGTTAATGAACTATCTTTGGACAAAACCATTTCTACTGCTTAACTCCTACTTTTCCTGTCTTTATCCTTTTGGGGTTGTTTACTAACCTTTGAATTAAAGCTTATTTCACAATTTTTATTTATTTTTATTTAATCAGGAAAAGCCTCATTGAGATTAAACATCTCCTTTACAAGAGTGTCCTGGCCAAGACAGCAAAAGCACATTTAACAAAGTTTCAGACATACAGACATAAAACAGTGACAGACAATAAAAACATTGTTTACACCTCTTCAACCCCCCATTTGCAATTCAAATCTTTACTGCCATTTATTTCCCGAATTAAAGGATTTCACACCGATATCTGAGTGTTAGACCCAAATCTGTCAATCCTCACAACCATTATCTGCCTTTACAGGATAATAGTGTCAGTCTTACTGCCATCTAGAGGGGAGTTACTATGCCTACTTTTTACTGGGTGGCAAAACTCAGCAAGTGACGATATCTTCAATGACAAAGCAGCTTAGTCTCAAAGGCAGGCCATGGTTTTTTTTTCCAGTAAATTCAGCCCCGAAGCCATTCACCCAACCAAAAACAACAGCCATTTTAGCAACAGCAGCCTGTCCAAAACACAGAGGAGTTTGCCCTGCTCATTCATACCATAACTGGCAATATGTCAAGCCAACAAGCCCAAGATTCAGACTTGCTGTACTAAATATAAACCAAGGGGGATTAGGTCCCCTTTTTTTTTTTGCTGCTTGTCAAACACAAAGCTCCTGAAGGTGCTGAAAACAGGCCTGTGTGTATCTAGGGAACGGCCGCTGCCAAAATGGGAAACAAACCGCGCTCTGTGCTGCTCTCCAGAGCCTTATGTAAATGTCCCGGCAGTGCAGGGCTTAATTGACATCAACTGGCAAGACTGAAAATGATGAAATTGTTCCATCTTGTGACCAACAGATGTTTTCTTTCAGGATCATAACTGAGCTTCCTCTGTTTACATAGGATCTGATCTGGCAGTCAAGTTACTATTAACCGGAAATTACTAATTTTTTGGAACAAACAAAGTGGTTAAACAATCCAACCAAGTTGACTGTATGCTGCTCGTTTATCAGACACATATCCAAAGAGGCATCTGAAGTGATTAAATCCTCTTTTTTTCATACAGACAAAGGGGCACATGGTGTTAACAGAGGACAGAAAATATATTACACTTGCAGTGATGCTTTCGTCCAGGAGATGGCAGTAGAGCTGTCAGAACATGTCATCGACCTATCTCCAAAATCTGCATCCTGCACAGTAAAAGATGATGCAGGAAAACAAACGGGATGTTTGTATTTACTGACAGTAAGTTGTGTTTTGTCTGCACGCTCTTTTTTTCACATCTCTGTGTTCTGGTGTAAGTTCGATGTCTGAGGAAATTCTGTTTTCAGCATAAATCTATTCTTGATGAAATGTTTCATTCTAGTGTCAGGTTTCTTTTTTTGTAAACATAAATACCTGAAACATGGTACAACATGTTCCTGTTAATAATCACAATACGAATAGAACAAATATAAAAAATATATAAAAAGGTAGCTCATACCACAAACGACACATTTGTACAGTATATTATTTGGAATATTTAATTCCTATTACAATTAGTCCGTTATACAAATTAGAATTTGAGACCCGACTTTATAGATAATCCTTTCGTGTTAAACCCTTATGATCAGAAATTAAAAACCAAAACAGAAGCAATGTCCATCATTACTTTGAAATGTGTCTGACTATTGGATTGAACAATCCAATAGTAACCAATAAAGCCTGTGAATAAAAATATTCCATATTTGATATATCTGTTGGAGAAACCTTTTTCCAAATAAATACATAAGGAAGCTTGTTTATTAACACGCGTATACATTTGTGGTTCGTAAATGTGCTCACTGCATTTTCTGACAGCCGGCATTTTCTACTTTTCCATATACTTCAACTTCTCCAATGTATTAATTAAGATCTCTTTCCCTGATCTTTATAACCACACACAGTATCATTTTATAAAATACTGAGGCTGAGCTTGCTCTCCAAGGCACATAAAAAAAAGCATAATATATTTTTCTCCTTTTCACAACTATATTTGCTTTATACAAATCACTTACTTTTCTTGTCCAACAACAACTTTCATGCAGTGCTTTTTTCTTTTCAGTTTAAATAAATGGTTGATTCAAAATATCCTTGCTTACACTGAAAGTTCAAACAAACAACTAAGCACCTTAAAAACCTTAAAAAAAAATTGTCGAAACTCTACACGCAAAAAGACAAAATATATACACTAAATATCTTACACCTCTAACAAAGGCAAACACACATTCAGCTTGTTCCACAAGCCAACTGCACACTGATGTGCTGCTGAGTATTAAACACTAATATCTAGATGCTGTGGTATTCTCAATACTCTTCCCAGTATCAGACACAACTTCTTCATCTGACTCTCTCCAAAATTGGGCCTCCGTTGTTGCGCACGCCAGCGAGAAAACCTGAATCCAGTTCTGATCTAATGGATTGCAGGTGTTTTCACAGGCGTATTCTGGGTGCGGTAATGTTTAGCCAACAACACGCACGCGCTTTTAGTTTGACTGATGAGTCCAGTGTGTTTTAGAATGTCAGACTAAGAGACACCACTTGGTGGCAGTGTTGCTCTTCTTCTGCCTCTGTTCATTGGACACTCGAGGACCTTTTAGGTTGAAGACACCTATTGAATCGAATGCTACTGTGTGTTGTATTGTTTGGGCACTTGATCTAGGGTCTTCTGGCCAGGTGGTCCTATACGGTCAAGGCAAGACACAGCATTGTGTGATTGGGTATTGGAAATTATTCAGTTTTAGCCCAGCGTGAGCTTTAGCGGGTTAAAAAATACAAGGCGTTCAAACCCTTTCAGCCCAAAATCCAAGAAACAGAATGTCACTCTGCACACACTTAATTTGGACTGACAGTTTACATTTGGGGAGTGGAGTGCAAAAAAGAACCCCGGCAATGAGGGCTTAGCAGCAAACATGTGACAAGATGCACACATGGAGGCGTGCAGTAAAACTTTGCCAAAAAAGGAAATTTTTTGGATGATCAAAACATTTCATGTCATGTCATGGCAGTGAGGCGGTTTTTATAAGAGAACAAATATCCCCACCCAAGGCTGTAAATGCTCTATAGGATTCTCCTCTGTGAACGTACAAGTTCTTTCTGATTGCCTGAACACAGACTGTATTGTGCTCCACCGCTCTATTACACTGTAATACACAGAACAAACTAATACAGTACGGAATAGACTGTGAAATTACAAAGTGAGTTCCTGATTCAACGCAGCATAAAAGGTCCTAATTGAGATATTGAGTCAACAAATGTTGTGCCTCACTTTTAATGAACTGAGTGAATTTAGGAATGAGCGAGCAGAGCTCCAGTGTTTTTTCTCCACCATCTCCTCACAGCCTTTTATCATTGACTGTATTAAGGATAATTTTATATAATACTATCCTGGACGGTGCCGAAAAAGACTGTCGGATGAGTCACAGGTTGAGCTGCTAATTTGGGGAGGAGGTTAATCCAATGATGGTAATGACACAGTCCTTCCTGTAGGTACCACTGTCTTGCTGATTCAAAGCCTATTTTTCACCAAGTCCCTGGCAGTCACCTTATACCACACACACATAAGACTGTGTAAGAGGCGTCAACATCTACATGGTTTCTGAGTCACACATTACTTTATCCCCAAAAATGAGCTGTTGTGTAAAAAAAAAAAAGATTCCACTTGTGATGAAAGAGCTATATCTGTACTTATTACAACACAAATGCACTGCCACCGTCTAGCCTGGGAATCTAATATTGGGCCTCCTCTGGCTGTGAGGGGACAGTCCACCGTGTTGAAAACTTGTTGAAGCTCAACCTAGTGTGTTAACCTTGCAAAATGTTTTTTATAAAGACTTTATGTGAGCTCTCAGCTACCTTTACTTGAGAGGACTTTAGCAACAGTCATTTAATTTCTGTCCAGCAAAGTAAACACAACATAAGGAAAAATGTTGTCTATATCCATGGTTAATAAGCTAATTGTTAGCTTACGTCACTGAGCAACATATCAGAATGGAGCCCTTTCCTCATTCTTTAGGTTTTGTAAAGAATATCATCTTTGACTTTGACTCAACTAAAAAGAACACACTTGTACAAATACTTGATTCCCTCAAGTTAAAATAGCAACAGTAGGAGGCAGTACAGACAGATGTCGTGTACACACACACACACACACACACACACACACACACACACACACACACACACATCTTGGTTCAACATGCCTTTGTCCCATATAATTCTCTGCATGACTCACCAAGCTGGCATCAAGGTAGTCTGGCACTCATTCTGTTCTGTCCAAAAGGTTAAACCATTGTGATTCAGACCCTGAATCAAGCTCTAATCTCTGAGTGTCTTTGTGTGTGTGTGTGTGTGTGTGTGTGTGAGTGTGTGTGTTTGAATGTTATCTTACTTACATTTTCTTTGTGCACACTATGTGTTTTGTGAGAGTAGCACCAAGAGGCATTACATTAATATATTCTTTTTCACATTAGAAAAAGCATGGACGATAATTATTTCCTATCTGATATGAAATTAAACACAGATTGTGCCTGATTTAATTAGGGGGCAAGTAGTCACTGCTTGATTCAGGGGGAATCACAGCTACAGTCATTCAGCCTGATTCATTTCAATACATGAATCATGCTTCATGTGAGAACGGAACTGGATGGCTTTTGCCGAGATGCAGGGCAGTGCTCTTTTCTCTCAGAGAACCATTGATTTCTTCCCCGCTGATAACTCTGTTGTGCATGTGTGTGTGCGCGTGTATGCATGTGTGTGTGTGTGTGTGTGTGACTCCCTCATCTCTTAGCTGGGAGCTGTCGATGAGATGAGTGGACCTGTCAGAGAGTGTGGCAGCAGTTGGATACCACCATAGCCTCGGGGGAAATGTGGGTGAGAAATGTGTTGATTCTTTGCTCGCTGTCAGCTTCCTCCTCCAACCACGACGAAATACATTCCAGCTAACAAGCTAACATTATACTATTTTACCATGGAGGTTTTTTAATTATTTTTCTGAGAAGTAGAAACATGACAGCATGTTATCTTTCTGTCCATATTCAAAGTTCAATGTGTGTCTATGCTGGATATTAACCAAAAAAAGATAACACTACAATTAAGCTAGCATTTAACTAGTCTGCTACAGCTTCTGGTTCTTTACTAATTATAGTAACCCAGCTTGACAAAAACATTGTCAGGCCAACGTTAGCTAGCGGAGCAGAGAAACTAGCTTAGAAAGTAGGTTGGCTCCCCATAGGCAGGTGTTGCACCTAATTCTGTGACCCATAAGATTCTGTGTCAAGAGGCGAGATTGTGGGCTAATTATATTGACACTGCAAATGATTATATCATACTGTCATGTATGATATTTTGATATTATTGATGGCATTTTGCCGGTCTATACCTACAGTATATAGGCTATTGTAAATGGTATGATGTGTTATATTTAGTACTGACACTGACCTTTTTTAGTGACAACTCAGAGACTATTTGTATGGTAAGCCCCAATGTGACTCTGGGACTTCTGTCGTTGAGGGCCGATTCTGAAATCGTCAAGGTAAATTCAAGCGACCAGTTTTGAAACTGTACATGTTTTGGCTGTTTCATGTCAAGAAAAATCACCATCAGCTTCCTTAGAACCTATTGAAGCTCTCCGTATGCATCAGACAGTACCAAGATGGCCTATCTGACCGGATTGTTACCTGACCGTGCTCTCGGCTGGGCCCAGGCCTGGTTCACTCAGAACCCGTTGGACACTGTTTCCTTCGAATAATTCCTGGCCGCGTTTAAATGCGCTTTCGACCATCCTTCGTATTCCCAGGAGGCTGTTCAACACCTTCTCCGTCTCCGCCAGGGCTCTGCTAGCGCCGCAGATCATTCCATTGACTTTCGGATCCTGGCCGCCGAGTCCGGTTGGGAGGAGAAGGCGCTGAAGGGGGTCTTCCTCAATAGCCTTTCTGACCCTCTAAAGGACGAGCTTGTCATTCTGGAGAAGTCAAAGACATTGGAGAACCTGATTGCTCTCTCCATCCGACTGGATAATCGGTTGCGGGAATGTCGGAGAGAGCGGAGAACCAAGTTCTCGACACCGGTTCGCCAGCCCTTCACCTCTTCCAGTCACCTGACTCCAGTTCCCCTATGTCGCCGCAGCCCAGATCCCCAGGCACTCTCCTCTTCCGGGGATCGGGAGGAACCCATGCAGTTGGGTCGTTTCCATCTGTCCCAGGGAGAGAGAGAGCGCCGAATCCGTTCCGGTGCCTGCCTTTAATGCGGCGAGTCAGGTCACTGCATCTCTATCTGCCCCGTGCGCCCAAAAGAGAGGGCTCGTCAGTAGGAGTGGGAATACTGGCAAGCAACTTGTGGTGGCTGGGGCGTGGTTATGCTCAGCTGCGGAGGGGTGTGGGGGAGTGGTTCAGGGAACAGGTGCCGGGAATTGGCCTCAGCTGCAGGGAATCAAGGCCTGAGTTTTTGGAGGCAGTGGCGGAGGCAGTGGCGGAGGCAAGCGGCTGGCCAGCGGCGGAGTGGGCGGTCCGCCTCCTGCCCCTGCTCGCCGGGGAGACGCAGACAGCGGCCCTGGGGCTGGCCCCGGCAGCCCGGCACCGTTACGCGGATGTGCGCAAGGCGGTCATGGATCGGCTGGGTCTGACCTCTGAGGATAACCGGTGGAAGTTCCGCAAGGCTACGCTGGGGCCCGACGACCGGCCTTTCGCATACGTGCAACGGCTGCGGGACGCCGCGACGAGGTGGCTGCAGCCCGGGAGCTCAGGAGGGTCACAGGCGGTGGCAGAGAGGGTCATCCTGGAGCAGTTCCTGGGGTGGCTGCCGGCCGGAACGTCGAAGTGGGTCTGCTGTCACCGTCCTACGTCGCTGGAAGCCGCCATCACTCTGGCAGAGGACCACCTGGTGGTTTATCCCGGCGGTCAGGAGGACAGCGGCGACCTGATGGCTCCGACCCGGCCAACACCAGCCCCACGGAGGAGGCTCCTACCGCAGCGCCTGGTACGGCCCACACCGGCCCCACGGTCGGCGCCGCTCCCTCGGCTCCCCAATCGTCTGGCCCCAGCAAACACCGGCACCCTTCCCAACCCACAGGTGGTCTCTCAAACATCAGGGCAGGAGTGTTGGAGGTGCGGGCAGCCCGGACACATCCGGAGGGAGTGTCCACTGATGGAAGTGGGCTAGGTGAACCGGGTTGCCGGCTCTCCAACACCCTCCCCAGGTCCAGGAGCGACGTACCGCGTTAGAATCCAGGGGGGTACACAAAAATACTAACGCCCGGATTACTCTGTGGTATCTGGCGTTGCAGCCTTTTAATTTCAAGGTAATCCATAGGCCGGGGACGCAGATGGTTGTGGCCGACTTCCTCTCCCGCTCGCGGGGGGGGGGGTGCCGGGAATTGGCCTCAGCTGCAGGGAATCAAGGCCTGAGTGGCTCTGCCCTATATGTGGGGCATACAGTTGGAGGCACGAGTGAGGGGAGAGCAGAGGGACAGTCTGCAACTAAATAAAGGATATTGAGAAATATACCCTAAGTGTGCTCATTCCTTGGTGCTGGGGGGGGGGGGGAAACCTGCATGTGACAGCCAGGAGCTTGTTACACAACTCCACCTTGCCCAGAGCCCCGTCTCACTCTTCCGGCTAAGCTCTGCCTACCGTCTGGTTCGCTCCCGGTCTTGGCGCTCGTTTACTCCGTAGCAGAACAAAGTTTTTGGGATTCTTCCTTTGCCTGCCCATAGGATTCCCGTGGAGGAGTTGGATTGCCCCCTTCGGGCTAACGCTCTGGGTGGAACCCCCTTGGCAAACATCACTCACCGGACCGGTCCTATTACATTACTTGTGTCCGGAAACCACCGGCAAGAGATCCGACTCTACATCTTCTCGATGCCCCAGACACCTCTGGTTTTGGGTCATCCCTGGCTTTGGGACCACAACCCGCAGATTGACTGGGCGGGAAACAGAATAATTGGTTTGGAGTTCCAGGTGTCTCTCGAGGTGCCTCCAGTCTGCACTTCCACGGCAGACCTCGCCCACCAGCACGCCAGCTTCCGGAACCGATTTCTCCTCGGTTCTCGTAGAGTGTGCGGATCTCAGCGAGGCGTTCAGCAAAGAGCGAGCCCTTTCCTTGCCAACCCACCGACCCTACGACTGTGCCATTGAACTGTTCCCTGGCGCCACCTTACCCTCCAGTCGATTATACAACCTGTCCCGTCCGGAATCATTCGCCCGTCATCCTCCCCAGTGGGAGCAGGCTTCTTCTTCGTGGCCAAGAAGGACAAGAGTCTCCATCCGTGCATCGACTTCCGAGGGTTAAACCAGATCACCACCCGGAACAAATACCCTCTACCCCTGCTCGACTCAGCTTTCGAATCCCTAGCCGGCCCCACAGTCTTTACCAAACTGGACCTTCGCAACGCGTACCATCTGGTTCAGATACAAGAGGGGGACGAGTGGAAGACGGCGTTCAACACTCCCCTGGGACATTTTGAGTCATACCTTTTGGCCTCACCAACGCACCAGCCGTTTCCTAGTGTTTGTTCTTGTTCACCATCTCTGCAATAAAACTACTGCTCTGAGAAAGAACTCTGCTCTCCTGTCGCTGCATTTGGGTCCGCGAACGCACCACACCATAACATCTGCTGTGTGCTTGAAGGCTGTGATACCCAAAAAGCGAGCACTCATAAACTGTAAGAGATTTATTGTGTATATAACTTTTTTTTCTTCTTTTCAATGCTCTAATATCATAATCTGACCTTCAACCAAAGTGACTGTAAACAATACTAGAATGCACCAGAGGGAACTGGAAAAAAAAAAAAAAAAAACTTGATATGAAGGCCCGAGGCACAAAGCAGTAATTAAACAGTAAAAACGCCTCGTTATCGCAAAGTACCCTTCGCCTTTCCTCTGCCTGGATTTGTGTGGATCTTTCACACAAGCGAGAGATTCCTCAATGCGGCAGTGATACTTAACCCTCTTTAAAATGCCTGAGTGTTTCACATGGAGAGACAGAGATAATGACCGTGCGGCTACGGGTATGAACGCACAAGTTGGCATTTCCTCCCTCCGGAAACACGGGCCTGAAAAACACTGATTCATCAAATAAGACGCATATTGTCGGGAGAGAAAGGATGAAAAGGAAAGCAGGAGAGGAGAGAACTTTTAATTTGTTGTGCGCATTTATCGTGTGTCAGATGTTATCTTAATGAGTGCGCGTAGAGCGTTTCATTATTATTCGTTCGTGTGCTTTTCTTTTTACGTGGTCACTGGTACAGATGTCAGCGAGCTGTGGTTGTTATTCTCTTCAAGGAGCCCCAGCTGATTCTGAGCTGCCATACAAGGCCAAAGAATGTCCAATACGAGGGGAGGGCTGGCATGGACATCTCGGGACACGCGCACATTAACTCTGCACGGGCTGTGAGCTCGCTCAGCGCAGACCTCCACATGTGCACATGCACGCAGAAATATTAGAGAATCAACAGTTCCCTGGAGGTGGAAGCTATGCACACTCAGCTGCTCTGATTTACAGTAAGAAAGTAAGCTCCTTGGCTTAACCACAAACCTGAGTACAGATCTGTTTTCTTTCCTTCCAGGGAGCTGAGCTAAGAGCGTTCGCAGAGAACCCCCCGAAATGCTGGAGGTGAATGATCTTGTGCTTGTACAATGTGTTACAATGTAATTTCTATCGACATGGACTGCAGTAAAATAAACTGCGATGCTTAGGAGCGTTCAGTGAGTTCAGGGTAAGGGATCGGTCACAACGGCTCATTTGGAGACAGTTTATTTAGGAAGTGGATCACTTCCGGAAGGCACTCATTTGAACTTTGACGTTTTGGCCGGGCCGACCTTTGAGGAAACCGTGAGACCTTGGGATTCCAAAAAATAAAGGAAGTTTAGTATAGTAGCAGTGTCACAAAATCTATATTAAGATAACCCAGCTCGTTGCAGCATAAACTGCACCATAAATTGTTGCGCCATGGTTTGTAACTGTGAGAAAACAGTGATACAACTATGTTCCCTTGAATTTTAAGGGTGGGTCCACATTCTTTTTCAAGTTCATCTTAATTCAACACTCACATGCCCTGATGCTCATTGAAACAGTTTTTGGTTGCTGTAATAATTCCTTCTGTCCGCACTGGCCATGAAGAGATCTCACTTAGACAAATTATTGTTTTCAGACAGCTGTGCTGCAGGGGAGGGATAGTAAAGGCCTCGACACACCAGGGACGTGATGAATAAACAACACAAAAATGCAAAATACGCTTTTATTGTGAAGATTAAGTAGCGAATGGAGTGGGTCTGGTCTCATCTCATCGACAGCTCCCAACTTTCTCAAGGTTGAAAGGAGTAATAAAGTTTACCGTTTTACTGCCCCTTCAGGAAAGAGAGACACGGAAGAGTCACGACCAGGACTGAGCTGGGCAGACCGGGCCAACCCTGCTGCAGTAAAATGAGGGGTTTTGTGAAGGGTGCTCAGAAACACGACCACTGTCGTCCGGAGGGGCCACCATAGAAATAGCTAACTGTAAAATACAGTATGTTAAAAAAGTTAAATAAAAGTACAGTCAAGGTAAAAGTACAGGAGTAATTATCAGCAATAAGATATCAAAAGTACAAGTACTCGCTTTGCAGAATGTCCCCTTCCAGATATTATTATATATTTTATATCATTGTACTGTTATATATGCATTAATGTCTGAAAGTTGTAATTGGTCAAAGTAGATATCATAAAAGATGATATACCGTTGCGTAGTTAATCTTTAAAATAAACTACATAAAAACACATGACTTTTACTGGCAGCGAGGCTCGTGTCCTAACCAAAAATGTACTGATTTTAATTGACAACGTTGTTAGATGCTACGCCATGTTATGTGACTCAGTAGTCACATAACGTTATGTCTGTAGCTTATGCTACATTACAATTATACTTATTCGAAGCCAAACCATAATTAACTAGTCATTGTGCCACAGTTTCACGACCTTATTAAGGTTAACAGCTAAGTGCTAAAGAAATGAAGAAGTAAGGTTGAGATCATGTTTGGCGGTGGTAGAATTCCTGGATGAGTGACATTTTTTTTTTTTTTAAACATTTTTAAAACTCTTTCCTGTTAGCCTCATCACATCTGTCTAGACATGACACACATTGTCTGAGAAACAGACAGGTCCATCAGGTTGTTCACATGAACCCAACCAATTCATTTTGGCACCTTTAGCAGCCCAGTCTCAACCCATTATCACAAAGCACACACGCACACACACTCACACACTCACACACATTAGTCCACCCCTCCCTAGTTAATTAGATTGCAGGCTGTTCACAGGAGAGAGTTTTGGGAGCCATCCGGGGCTCCTGTAAGCGCCTGTTGTGGTGCTGCAATGTTAATAGTCCTGGATTAGTGAGACAATGGAGCTGGTGCTGGGATCAAGCTGTGAGGAGGCAGGGTTCACAGATGGGATCAGCATAGCTGCTGCAGGGCCGGGCTGCTCACACACACACAAACACACACAAAAACACACGCACACACAGCCAAGGGAGTAAAGGCAAATGTGCCAAAATCTACAAAAATACGCTCTGCTGACATTTAGTCCACCGTTAAGGTTCGTAGATTCTCAGATCAACCCATTCCATCCTTAAGTCTGAACACACACACAAATTACCTAATCCATTTTATTTTTTACAGACATCAGCTCCATTGTCACATATCGCGTTATCACGTTGCACAATCACAGACGCGCACATTTCTAGTTTTGAGATCCGTAAACCAGATTCCAGTCCTTAAGCTGTACGTACAGTTCACAGAGGAGAACACAATATGTGTGTTTGTGTGTTTGACTCACTGCCTGTGAGTCATTGATCTTGGAATGTCCTCTTCCATTGTGCCAGATGCTTTTGATGTTGGGAACGTGCTGCAATTCGAAAATTATAGGCAGATAAAGAAGGGCTGGAGGGCTCCAGATAACTTTGAAAAAGCCAAACAGAAAGAGATACCAACAGATAAGCAATACAGTAAATACCACAACATGTGAGGAGTGTGTGTGTTTGTGTGTGTGTGTGCGGTGATTGTAGAAGATGACAGATGGTGCGAAAGGTTACATATTAGGATAATAATAACGCACGTGATCAGAGTGCCAAGAAACCCCACCCCACCTAATGTACACATCACCCTACAACGCATTTCTGGCTACTGTCAACCTGTTACAAAGCTGATATAGCTCTCCGGAGAACCCTTTGAACATACTTCAGAGGACGTTTGTCAAGATGTGACAACATAATCAAATATAGACCTGGGGTGAAAAGTATTGCTGCCCACGTTTGGTGAGTTAGGATCCGTTTATCGCTCAATGAAGAGTGAGGGAGAGAATTCTGCTCTGATGTGTGCGATTGGGTGTTCACATGATATTTACTTCCAAACAAAAGATATAATGTTCATCATATTAAACATTTTAGTTTAGCATGTCAGCATGCTAACATACAAGTGTTTAGCTGCTCTAATGTTCACCATATTAAATATTTGAGTTTAGCATGTCAGCATGCTAACATACTAGTGTTTAGCAGCTATAATGTTCCCCATATTAAACATT
This sequence comes from Cyclopterus lumpus, assembly GCF_009769545.1. Classification (NCBI taxonomy): domain Eukaryota; kingdom Metazoa; phylum Chordata; class Actinopteri; order Perciformes; family Cyclopteridae; genus Cyclopterus; species Cyclopterus lumpus. The sequence goes on along the minus strand of NC_046980.1, from coordinate 18,846,844 downwards.
TTAGTTGAGCATGTCAACATGCTAACATACTGGTGTTTAGCAGTTATGATGTTCCCCATATTAAACATTTTAGTTTAACATGTCAGTATGCTAACATACTAGTGTTTAGCAGCTATAATGTTCCCCATATTAAACATTTTAGTTGAGCATGTCAACATGCTAATACACTAGTGTTCAGCCGCTATAATGTTCACCATATTAAACATTTTAGTTTAGCATGTCAGCATGCTAATATACTGGCGTTTAGCAGTTATGATGTTCACCATATTAAACATTTTAGTTTAGCATGTCAGCATGCTAATATACTAGTGTTCATCAGCTATAATGTTCACCATATTAAACATTTTAGTTTAGCACGTCATTTATGCTAATATACTGGTGTTTAGCAGTTATGATGTTCACCATATTAAACATTTTAGTTTAGCATGTCAACATGCTAACATACTGGTGTTTAGCAGCTATAATGTTCACCATATTAAACATTTTAGTTGAGCGTGTCAGCATGCTAACATTTGCTTATTAGCACAAACAGCACAGCTGAGGGGATTAGTTGTACAGCTATTTGTTCATAAACCAAAAGTATTGGAAAACATGTTGACCTGGTGGTGCCAGAAGTCAGGAGATCACCAATTCTTCCTCTGGTGAAATGATTGTACTACATTTCATGACAATCTATCTAGTTGTTGTTGGGAAATTTTACTCAAAACCACAAACTTCAACCTACTGGTGGGGCTAGAGGAAAAGCAATCTTCCTCCAGGGACCATGAATGTCTCTACAAAATATTATGGCAATCCATGACTGTTGCCAGTTTATTTCTGGTACAATACACATAGTGCCGCCAGTGTGGCTAAACACACTAAAATGTTCATGTTTTATAAGGAACTTTACAACTTGTTTGATCAGGCTCACATTGCTTTGTCTTTAGAGTGAGCCACAAAATGACCCATCCGACTGTCACTGGGCGAAATGTGTGATAATCAGTGTCTTGAGCAGAAAAGTGAGTCAGCGGTGAAATGACTGTTCTGGCTCTTGGCAAGATGGCCCCTGAGCAAACAGAGAGGTGTGGTAAATGCAATGTCTTATAATTTCCTGTTTTGCGAAAGCACTTTAACGTTAAAGTGTGTGTTTGTTTTTGGAGATGATGGCGTGTGTTGATATGTCAGAGGACAAATGGCAAGAAATGGTCACAATGGCAGAAAACCAGCAATAGTTATATGAAGTTAATTCTAATACAGGTAGTAAATTCGGTAAGACTTTCGATTGCAGCCCCCAATTTGTGTATTGTAGGAGGGGCTTAGACAATAAATATTAGACTGTGAGTACTTTTGAATTACTCTGTACATATTCTGTAATTACAGGGTACAGACAGGCTAATATATTTATGTTATGAAAGAAAAAATCCTTCACTTGAGTATTTAGTTTTTTCACACCACTTTATACTTCCCAATTCAGAAGAAAACATTGTATGTTTTATTCCACTACAATTATTTGACAGCTATAGTTTTTTTGGTCGCCTAAAAATGTCTTCAGTGCTGGGTTGTACTCCACCCTCCAGTGTCACTTCTGGTTGCAAAAAGCCAAGATGCCGATGTACAAAATCTACGAGAGCAACGGCCAAAATGCCAAACTCAAGGCCTCAAAAACAGCAGTCCACAAACCAAAGGGTGACGTCACAGTGTACTTCCACTTCTTATATACAGTACGCACTGGACCTCAAAATTGCATGAAAGTTCCCCATGATTATATCATCATTCAAAGAACATAAACATAGCTGTTTGGGTACACCATGCTCCCCAGGCCTAATGTCAACTTTTGTTCCTGAGCAACAATAATGTATACTACATTAACTATTATGTGCACGATGAGCATCAATATTACTGTACCCTGCCAATATTCAATAAACAAAGACTGTGTAATATATTCAAGTCCCTCTTGAAGTCCAAGTTGATTCCACCTCATCGGCAAACCCCTTGGCTTCTCTTCTTACACTCACATACAGTATTTGTCTTCACTTCAAATATGACTCCTTACCACCACTGCCTCTCACCACTGCATCTTTTTCCACCTACTCCAGTCCTGTCACATCGGCTTCCACCTAACAGAGCACGGATTTACCAAGGACAACTTAGAATGGCAAGTAGAGACTTTACATAACAAAAAAGATTCTAGTGGAAGCTTCAAAAGTCATTTATAGCATTTTTTCACCCATTCAAGGTCAAACGTCACTCATGCTTGATACTCTTGCATTTAAACATTTTAAGACGCAGCTAGCTCTCTGTAAATCCAGTGTGACCCTTTAACCACTCCACTTTTTCATGCCGCTTTTCCTCAACAACGTACATAAGCCCTCATGGTAGATTCCACGTCGGACTGTTATGCAATCATTAGCCGGCCTACTCTTATGATTATCCTGTCATTTTGTTTTTCACACAGACGCCACAGACTCTCTCGCTTCCTATGGCGATGTTGGCAGGGTTAAAACCCTCGAGGATGTTTCACACTGGCTCTGTGGCTTCACAAACAACACCCGTGGACAAACAATGGAGGAGGTGGTAAACAGGAGGTTGAGAAGGAGAGGAAAGAGAAAAGGGCCAGATGGGACTGAGGGGAAGGCTTTGATGGGCTACTGTTAAAACCATTTGAGGGGAGAAAAACACAGGGCGATGATTCACATCAAGTCTACATCTTCAAAAAGTAATTTTCACCAAGAGGGAGCTGAGGAATCGCTCATGATTTCCCCTTTGCTCTATGTCTGTGTATGAGCGCCCATCCCCCTTTAGTCCCTGCAGTGAGAGCAGACAGGCTGGTGAAGTTGGGGGCAGGGCGAGTCTCTTTCTCTCAGCCTCCCAAAGCCTGCTGACAGCTGCTCTGGGAGGCCTGGGGCCCGCCGCTTACTGCCGGGCAGAACCACAGTCACATCCTGGAAGATTCAGCAAGGAACTTGTGCATGCATGCTCACGGCCGGCCGCAACCTGGAGCAACCCGAAATAAAAGTGGCCTTGACAAAGACTTAGGCCCAGTGTTTACTCAACCTGTCCACTTGTGTTAATATTTGAGGAATTCCTTGTGTGGCTGCGCGGGCTGGGAGAGGGACAGGACACACAAACGCGCTGTTTTAAAGGTTTAAAATCCATCATAACCGGGGGCGGTTTCCTGTCGGGGGCCCAAGCTGTAATTAACCGGGTCATACGGCTTGACCTGCAGGCTGTCATGTCTGATATGTTAACCACGCCCAGATCCCTGAGAAATGTATCGACTCTCTTCCTGGAATTGCGTGGGGGCGATTTTGGGAGTGGCTGCATGTTTGGCAATGATAAGATAAGAGAAATCCCCAAAAATGACTAGTACAAGGACCTGTACTTGTATAGCGCTTTTCTAGTCTTTTCTAGCCAACCACTTTAACACTACATGACATCATTCACCCATTCATACACTGATGGGAGGAGCTAAGGTTCCACCTGCACATCAGCAGTAACTAACATTCACACACATTTACACACCGTAGGCACAGCTACAAGTGTATTGTCCAAGGACACATCGACATGGGCTAGTGGAGCCGGGGATCGAACCGCCGATCCTCTGATTAAAGGACAACCCTGCTCTCCACTGAGCCACAATGTGTCTGTTGTTAACGCACACCTTAATGGTGAAATACTCAGAGTGAGAATCGTTTTTGATGGCGAGCACAGACCCGTAAGGACATTGTACAACCTCTTCCAGACATCTTTTCACTTTTCAAGCTAAAATATTGAAATAAATGAAAGACAAATGGCACACATGTATGAAGTGTTTACTATCCTTATTACATTGAAAAGAGAAAGAGGACCTCATAGACCTGATTTTATTTTCATAAATCAATGAATGTACAATAGACAATCGATCCCTAGTTATACATTGTTTTCTTTTTGTTCTTTGTTTCATTGTTTCTTTGTTGTTATTTATTCTATGTTTTACACCCCATTTGACTATGTGTATAACTAAAATGAGCATCATCTAAAAAAATGTCAATTGTCAGAAAGACATCTGTAAATGTCTAATTCATGCTACTATCAATAACAAAATAAGAAAAAAGAAAAGGGAAAGAGGGGCAGCTAGCTGCTACAGGATGTAAATGAGACACTGAAGTGGCAAATGATTAACTCGGATTTATAAAAAGATGAGGAAAAAAAGAAACCTGGCCAGCTAACTTAGGCTGTCAATACAGATGACAGGAGTGAGAAATGTCTCTGAGGCCTCAAGGACAAAGGAGGAGACAACCCTCTCATGGCCGGCGCTGGACACGTGCCAAGGCCTTGCTTTTGAAGCGACCGTGCCATCTCCGGGGACAGGTGAAACGCATCAAATAAACAAAAATACGCCAGGCTGGATGGGGCTCATTATCCTCATGACTGTTAAAGCTTAGAGAAGCACATTTCCACACACTAAGAACAAAGTCATCCTCTGTGGTATTCAAGTGGAAGCAGCATCCATATATGTGCGTGCATGATTTTTATCAGTTCAAGTATATTGTGCAAAATTTGTTCATAAACCAATATACAAAATTATTATTTCTGGACGTACCTTGTCTACGGAAGCCCATTTCCACCCCAAAGAAACCTGAGTGATTAGGGGTTAATTAGGTTGACGGTTCTCTATTTGGCATTCAGAGCATTACTATAGCAGAAAACAACTATTAGCTATGTAGAGACATAGCGTCTACCTCAGCAAAGAGTGAAGTCACCCTCTGCGTGTTATCATCCTGGCTTGTTTACACAGCCGGGCCTTTGGATGTCAGAATTTTGAGGTAGAAAGTCAAAATGTTGGCTTACTAAGGGCATTTACTTCATATCTCATTTGACTAAGGTCAAACTTCCACGAGTACTTAGTATATTCTTACGATGACCGACTTTGACAATTTATTTTCCCTTTCCTGGCATAATTCAGTACATGACAATTTATTTTCCCTTTCCTGGCATAATTCAGTACATCCAGTTATTCGGTAACTTGCCGACCTCCAGTTCAACCAGTCCTTTTCGAGCAAACCCAAGTTCCACCTAAATTCCGGACCATCCCATTAACGTTTGCATCATGTTACTCCAAACACAGGACCACCCAAAGTGCCTAATCTGGGGTATATAGCAGCCATGACGTCTGAAGAATGTCAAGGCAGGTTTTGCTTTACTAAGCCTTGGCTCTCTTCTTTCGAGCATCCTCTTCCAACAGAGAGACCAGGCTTCCTCTACAGTTAATTATGGCCACAGCATGCATGGAGGCATATCATTAGTTGTAATTGCACACGGCATCCCATTGCCATGTGCCTCCCTTTTGTGTTTTTTCTGTCACAGATTTATGCTGAAAGAGCAGCACATCCCTCCGCATGCTCAGAATGGGAATGCGGTGGGTGGAGGAAAAGGACCGACGCAACTCCAGGCCCTGTGTGCGCCAGCATGTGCTCAAACCTATCGACGCAGGTCTGGGGTTTCAGAGAGGGCTGGGTAAAAAATAAATCCCCACATGTTGAATGGATGCCGCAGTCGGCTACAGGAAATACAAGGATTACTGAGAGACAGAGCATGTTTGTTGTGTAAGCATGTGAAAAGGTGGACGTGTTTTCGTATCAACAGTGGTGTGTTCCCTCCCGCTCGCTCGTGGAACTGGTCGGCACACGTTGAACCCTAAACCTTTACCTTTTCAAATCGAAATGCAATTAGCCTGTTTTGTCTCGGCGGCCTGTGCAGATGGCAGACACCCGCTTGTGAAGTGGGCTGCTGCAGTACACCACCTGTACGGACAAAGGGCACCTGGGCACCTGGGCGTACATAAACTCCAGTGGGTTGAGTGTTACAGAGGGTTTTCTAAGGCGCCCCTCTGGGAGCCCCACACCGCAATTTAAAAGGACAAAATGCACGCAAATGAAGAAAATGTCTTCAACAACTCCCTCAGCATTTTGGGAAAAAGAAAAATGCATCGCAAGGATGTAAAATATGAACAGATGAGAACGCGAGCCACAAACTCCTTACTTTATGAATATCCAATGATATTAAGGAATAAAAAAGGTCTTAATAATATAATAAGATAATGTTGGGATGTGAATGCCAACATGCCCGTTGAGGCGCCGTTCGTTGGCTCTGCCTCAGTAAAAGCCGCAAACAGCATGATGAATCTCCCTCCGCTGCGGTCACTGCTGTCCTGCCTGCAGGCCAACCCCCCACCACACTCCACAGGAAATGCAGTGTGTGTGTGTGTGTGTGTTTATTTGTGTGTGGCACAGCTAGGTTCAGAAAAATGCAGGGGGGCCTCCTTCCCTCCCGGGCCTCACCTGCCTGCACAATGTGGTGGATCGACTCGCAGCAACAGCCACGGAGACAAACACGGACTCGGGCGGCGAGTACTTGCCAGCAGTAGAAAAACCAACACAGCTGTAATAAACACAGAGACAGATGGGTTTATCTAAACTGTAAATCAGGGTTCTGTTTGCACCGGGAGAAGGCAAATACCTATTTATACATCAAGACCAGACAATCTGGTTACATATGATCTGAACGCTGTCTTGAGCCGTCTTTGACCACCAACCCCTTTGCAGTTAGACAGTATTGAGACCGGCTTTACTCAAAGCTTAGCTTCACTGTTGTTTTAAAGCACACTGGATTAAAATGGTGTTTCCCATTGTTCATAACCGCCCGCGGCGCCTCACTTCTTGGAAAATGTGCTATGAGGCAGCATACGTTCAGGCCTTCAGAAGACCACGGGAAATGCCATGTGGTATGGTCTCACGTTTGTTTTTACACCCTAAAGGGAAAAAGGGTCACAAAAAATGGACTCTATTAAGGAATAATTTGACACTTCTAGGGAGAAGCACTTCCATGAGTAGAGCGTTAAGTTTTGGTGCAACTATGTTGCCATGGTAGCAACAAAAAAAAGGGCCAGCTGCCCCACCTGAGGCATGTTTGGCAGTGTGCTACTATTGAACTCTTCATACTAGCAGCTATTTTAGTAGCCTTCAACACCAAAATGGGTCTATTTCTAGTATTTGTGGAATTCCACACTTTATTTGTTGTTCTCTCCCTGTTGAATTAGTGCATTTGCTTTAGTCAAAGGATAACAGAGTGCAGAGTTATGATAATGGAAAGTTATGAAATGTCTAACAGTAGACAGTCAGGTCAGTGGTGTGAAATGAGAGCAGGCAAGGGGGGTGGGGGGGAAGACCTTCAGCTGGGCCTCTGTGGCAAAATTATCTGATCAGGAGATGGCCAGGGGAGGGTTAACTCACCTTGATCTGCCTCTCAACTGAGCCACACACACTCGTTATGCAACCGGCACACTCCTATTTATGACACAGAGGCTACAAATCATCAAGCCATGGCTGCATCCAACATAATGTTTTGTGAAGGCTTTGTTTGCCATCAACCGTGATAGATTGAACTCCAGTTCTTGAAAAGAAAGCAGTAGTTACAACATTTTCAGAGATATTTGCTTTGTCGCATAGACTTTGACGAGAAGATTGATACCACATTCTTATCGGACGGGCTTGAGAGTGGCATCGGGCTTCATCTCACCAAGAGTCGTTAATGAGGTACCGATGAAAGCAATATATTCCACAATCACCTTTTAAATACATATTTGACATCATTAAAAACAAATTAATTTCTTGCCACGGTCCAGATTCAATAAAGAATAGTCAAAAGTGAAGAAACAGAGTTCGAGACATCCTGCTGTGGGTCAATAATCACAAAATACCAGATTCTACATTTACCATAATACAAGTAGGATATTTTATTTAGACCCCTCGCTGGTTAATGCTCACTTCTTTCAAAAGGTTTCTGGCTTTCAGTGAAAAAAATCGGAGGCAAGATTTTTTTCCATTTTGGGGCACCCCCTCCAGACCCGAGCAGCTAACAGTCAACTGTTCACAAACCCTCCCGAACGTCCATGACAAAGTGACCCATCCACAACAGCGCAGGTATTGCTTTATATTTTATTTTATGTACAGTACATATAAAAAAAAGAAAAAAGTAGGCAATAACATTGACCAACGTGGGCAACAGTAGACAGCCATGTTGCTCATTCGCCGGGAAAAATCTTGACGGCCGTACATACATACATAGATAGAGGCTCTCCCGCTCCTTGTTGAGTAAGGCTCACTGGAAACTAGCCAAGCTCGACAAACAGTCACACCCCAGCGTGAGTAACCTGCGCCCCGCCCCTCCCCTAATTGACAATGAGTGGGCTAGATTACAGCCTCGATTGGAACAAAGTGTTCCCAGACAAGTGGAAGGGAGATGGGCTGGTTGGCTGAGCGATGGTCGGTACATTTTCTTTAAAATAATGTTTTCATTCAGACCGGGTGTGCTCGACAGCTGTGGTCTCTTGACTTCGCTGGCCCCCTGTCTCCTTACTCCAACAGTGCTGCTTTCAACACAAAAGGTCACTAAAGGTCAGTCTGTTTTTACCAGATGACTCAATAACTGCAGGCTCCGACGAGTAGCAAGCTTTTCTTGCGCACACTCAGCAAGTTGAATTCACAGTATTCTTACAGCATTTTTTTATTTTATTTTTCCCCCCTCCCCATTGTCACTCATAAAGCTTTAACTGACAATGCATAGGGTGGACATTTGTTCAAACATGTTTCTCCAGTGGAAATGTTCAACGTGGATTTTTGTGTGTGGCAAATGAACTGAGCGAGAAACGTACCCCAAGTCGAATGCGAGAATACAGTGTACACAACCATCCGTGTCTCTTGTCCCCAAATTTGTACAATACAATTAAATGTAAAAAGAAAAAAGTTTGCATCTCAAAGGCCGTGGATAGTCGACCACCAAGACTTCTGAGCTCCCCTGCTGCCTATCAGGGCCGTAATCTCGCAATAGTGTCCAAGACAGTTAGCTTACAGCAGGCCACCAAAGGTACAGATAAAGTGCTTTTTTTTCCTTCTTAAAACTTGAAGCTTTAAATAGTTAAAGTGATGTTAAAAAAAAAAAAGTTCTCAGGAAAAATAAAGAGATGGAGGGGGAAGATTGCGGACATGAAGTTAAAAGTGAAATGGAAGAGAGGCAACGTGATTCTGGAGAGGAATAGAGTTCGGTATAAATGCATCCACGGATCCAACTAATCCGAAGGCTACGAGGATGGAACACTGATTGCTGTGGGGAGCTGGAACAGTCACTCTCGTCTCTGGATGGAGCCGTTCACATTTTCAGAAATAAGAGGATTCGGGGTAAGACTTTTTAAAACCGCGGTCAAATGGCTCATGTCCAAGTGTGAGAAGAGGGTGGGGGGGTTATTCCTTTGAAGATGACACCTGCTTTCTCTGGCCGGACGAAGGCCTGGACCTCGCACTGGCGGTGAGGACTGCGGTGATGACAGCAGCAGACGGGGAGGATTTGCGAGTGTCGCAGTAGAAGGGTGGATCATAATAAACCGTTACAGATAATAAATACATTTTGGGTCCTTGTAGTGTCGTTATTCGGCTCTATTGAAATATAATTAAATCTAGAAAAAAAAAAAAAAAAAAAAAAAAGCAGGAATAGTTCAGTTCATAATAGACCATAAGATGCCTGGACGTTTTTTCTTTTTTGCGCCCTTCTCCAGTCTCAACAACACTGCACCGTGGCTATTTTTCAACCCCCAAAAAAGTAGCCATGGCAACCGCATGTACTCCTCGGTCTTCATCCAGAATTCTGAAAAAAAACTTGACGACCTCTCTTCGGTCCTCAGCCTCTACACAAGAGAAAGAGAGGAAAAAGTCAATGAGACAATGAAAATCAGGTCATGCATCAGGGTGCGTGGCAACTCTGGTGCAGAATCATCTGAGATTCCGGAGTACTGTGAAGTGAACGTCAGCTCACTTTTCCAGCTCACTGAAACCCTCCGTGTGGCTAACGCAGCAAAGAAAAACACTTCTTTTCTGAGCTCTGGAAAAGAGTTCCAAATAAAGGTCTGAACCCCTCACTGTGTATATTCTCTACTCTTCTTGGCTACTGAGCTCATAACAGAGTAAACAGAAGAATTGGGAGCAGCCCGTCTGTCTCTTATATCACTCAAAAGGCAATATTTAGAGTGTGTGTTGAGGACCTGCTGCTTGGCGACACGGGAAAAGAAATGCACTGGGAAACCAGGGGGACAAGTTTGGCACAGCCACAGTATGACAGTGTGGTTGTCAAGACATAACGGCAAGCTTATTTTCATGCACTAGCGGTGCCTAATACCATTTGAATTACTTTTGCTAAAGCGGTGTTGTCTATTTACAAGCTATTCCTGTTGACAGTAAGTAGTCTATCCTGTGCCCGCATTAAAGCTGGAAAGAGCAACGAAGACATGCCCAGTCCCATTGTAACCACAGCACGGGCCTCGGCTCTTCTCTGTAGACTCAAAATTAAGTTGTCAAATTGTACTCATGTTGCCAATTCCACCATGCACAAGGTGCTAGATATGAGATTAGGGCATTTAGATTGTCTTCAACATGGCGGCACCTGAGCCGACGTCACGCAGCTAACAGTGTTCACCGAAGGGGGACGGACACACACACACACACACACACGCATACGCACAAGCTAACTAGCCAGTCGTCCTCTTCCAGGGGGGAGGTTGGCTAATATGGTCCTGTTGGTTAAAGTTAACTTTCTCAAGTAACACTTGGGGTCCAGGAGAGTAAGATACTTTACATAATGAGAGAAACTCTTATTTTCTTTAGCAATTATACATCTAAATTTTTTTTTTAAAAAGCCAATAAAACTTGCTAACCAGCATTAAGTAACGCATTCACAGATGTTCTACGAGCGCCACCCACAAAAATAACTTACCATGTTTACAAACAGAGAAGGGGTCTAAAGCTAAATGCATTAGCAACATCGTTGACGTCTGAAGATTATGACTCTCTGCGTGGACCAAAGTGAGGAGCATTTTGAAAAGACGTGATTAACACCTTCATGGTGTCTCATTCAATCTGCAGGATATTTTAGGGCATGAATGCCATTAGGATACCATGGCTCTACGGTGTGAACATTTCGAGCATATGCAACTCTGATTTCTGACACCCGAGCTGGCAAAATACAGATTCTCTCAGACGCAGACGTTAACGTGGTTTTTTTTTGCTGCCGTTTTCATTGTTTCCACCGATTACAATTATGACGGCTGGCCATATCAGCTGTTATTCAGTAAACTTGTCTGTAGTCTGGTTAGAGGGCTCTAGGGAAGTTTTTTTTTGTAGTTCTAACGGTGATGCATTTTCTCCAGGCTTCCAATCAGTTTCAGGGGTCTTCTACTTTCATTCACAACATATAAGTAATTGAAGCAGATCAAGATCTTCATTTTGACTCAGTCTCCTCAATTTGATAAATAAATAAATAAATAAATAAACTTTTGATCCAAATATGAAGCTACTAACATGTCAGATAAATATTTAATAAAAATGTCCTATCCTTTGCTGTAAAACATTTCTTTTTTATGCTGTGTACTGATGTTTGGTTTGGGAGAAATTAATTAGACTGCAACTTAAAGCCCATTCTGGCTTCTCAGCCTTAGACATTTAAACTGAAACTCTTGAGTGCTGAGATTTTCTTTTACTTTCAAAATGTGAACGCTAAATCTAAGAAAATACTCGGTAAGAGATTTGAAGAAGAGACCGACTCGGATTTGATACAGAGTTCAGATTGGATAACGGTAAACCCTAAAAATAAATTAGAAGTTTGTCCTTTATTAGGTTTAAGGTAGCGCTGACATTTCACAACTCTTTAGTTAAGTCAGTTTGCCATGTTGTTTAATGATAGGTAAAGAGATAGATGTTATAACCTTAAAATAAACATTTTAGAAAGTATAGAAAGACAACGCTTATGTACACATTACACATTTTACTTCTTGATGCAATTTTTCCTACATTTGGGAAGTTTTCTTTGAGTTAGCCTGGACATTGTTGTTACTGTTGATGTAATTTCAGGTACGGCGGTCGGCTACAGCCTGCGAGAAGGAGCTAATGTATCAAACATACCAAAATCACTTAAAATCGGCAATATTTGTTATGGTCAATTTTCAATTCATTACCCAGCCCTATTTGAAGTCTTGGACAGCACAGGGCCATATTTATCCAAAACAGATGATGTGATAACAATCACATGTCTAACTGTTATGAACTGACCTACGTGTCGCCGTGGGATAGCAGTGACGTAATCTCTGGGCCCATGTGACCCACGGCCTTGGTCGCCTCCAGGATGGCTCTCCGGTACATCCCCTTCTTCTTGCGGTTGAAGCGGGACCTGAAGAGCTCCCTGAAGGGCGACAGCTTGGCAACCGAGAGCTGGGAGGTGGTGGGTGAGCCGAACCACGCCACCTTTGCCTGGGGCCACTGGGCCTCGCAACTGGCCGTCTCCTGCTTGCGGGTGCCACTGATGCTGAGGACACGCGCTGGCCACCAGGGGAAGCCGTGGATTTTCCCCCACACAATGTCGCCTACCGCCACGGCATGGCCCTCCTCGGTCACACACTTCGTCATGCTGCGGGTGTGGAGCCGCACCGTAAGCGGCGGTACCGTCTTGCAGTCCTCCCGCGCCGGTACAGAAGATGAGGTCACTGACAGGTCTTCGCCTGGCGCCAGGTCACACAGCTCCGGCGAGGTGCCGTCGGAACTGAAGGACTTGGACTCGTCTAGGCTGTCGCTGCTGCAGACCGACAGGCTAGACGAATCTGCTTTGCGCTTACGGAAATTGATGAGGAGGGTGAGGTCGCTGTGGCCGTGATCCGCCTCCTCTCCTGAACTCCCAGACCACAACTCCAGTGAGTTTTTACCTTCCCTCAAGTCTTCAGAGTGGGGAAGGCATGGACCGGGCCCCCTGGGGCTTTGTCTCCTGGTGCCTCCTACAAGTTCTGCCTCATACTCGACCACGCTGTCCTCACCCTCCCGCTGGGGGGGTTTCAAGTGGATCTTTGGAGAGGGCAAGTCCTGACCCACGGTTGTAAAAGGCCTGGTTAGTTTGAGTTTGGGAATGGACACGGTGAGGCCGGACCTTGTGGCATCTAAAATGTGCCGCTGCTCCTTGGTGGGGTCGGAAGGCGTCTTGCCGTTTTCTCCCACGCCGTTCTGCACCAGTTGTTTGGGACAAAATGGCTTGACTGAACCGTGGACTCTCGCAGGGATCTTCATGACCTCCCCCTTGCCCTGTGGAGTGCTATAAGAGATCTTTATGACAGGACTGTGGGGGATGATGTCACCTCCGGGGAACTTCTCCCCTTCAGTGTCCCCCCTTTTGTCCTTCCTGAGTCGCTTGCTGTCAAGGTTGTTGCCATTTTCACGTCTCTTAGCGTCTTTGGCTGCGACAACATCCTCTTTTCTCGAAAGCTTGGAAGGGGCATCCTTGTCCTCGGCATCTTCATCGCTCTGTAGTGCATTCTCTTTTCTAGAAGTTTTAGAAGTGTTGCTCATGCCATCTTTGCTGTCCTCGTCACTGTTCAGTGTGTTCTTGCACTTCTCACATAGTATTTGCCGTGGCCGCAGGCGGATCGTACTCATGGTCATGCGGCCGGGCTCTCGTGTCCGCCTCTTCTTCCTCTTGATTGGTCGCGGAGGGGGCTGAGGTACCCATTGGCTGTAGCTGTGGCGCACCCATAAGGGCGGAGGGAAGGGGGCTCCTTCAAAATAAGGAGGGTAAGGAGACTCTCCAGCTGGCACCGGTGTGGGTACAGGGCAGGGAAGAGGTGCAGTAGGTGTGCCGCTTTCCGGAAGAGTGTTTTCAACCTTTGGTCTGTGTGAAGCCTGGCTGGGAGATTTGGAAACCGGCTCCTCACTCAGAACTTCTGGGACATCTTGACAAACCGATGTAGATATCCGGCAGTCCCCAGGTTTTGCTGTGAATTCTGGTAGACAGAAAAGCCCAGTCCTAAGAAAAAAGAAAAGAAAAAGTAAGCAACAATAAATTAATAACTGCGTGTCTCATTGAGCTTCATTTGATTGCTTCAGTGAAGTTAGTGCGAGCCAGTGAGAACAGTCTTGTTACACATGACAAACATTTCTCACATTTTTTAGTTAAGCAATCTCTGCCACAAGAGAGATGCTGTAATGCCGTGCTTGCATTTCACTGTCAGATAATCTAAGGCCAGTGGGACATCCATCCATCCATTTTCAATACCGCTTATCCTCATTAGGGTCGCGGGGCGCTGGAGCCTATCCCAGCTGACATAGGGCGAAGGCAGGGGACACCCTGGACAAGCCGCCAGTCGGCCAGTGGGACAGCACAAATCAAATACCTTGCCGATTCAATTCAGCCAAAAAGAAAAGGGAAGAAAAAAAGAAAGAAATAGCACCCAGATCTATCCAAAGTATTCCCTATGAGTGAAATCCTATTTTAGCATTTTGATTTGCTTCAGCTGGATACACTAGCACCATTCTCCCTGTCACCTGTATGCTGAAAAGCCTTTACGCGTGGGGGTTGGGGTCCGCAAGCAGCCAGGCGATTATCTGTCCTGCTGCCTAAGGCAGCAAAAATGTAGCAATAGTAGATTGATTTTATGCTTCTTCTTTTTTTTCATTCTCCGGGTTCAGCAAACATGTCCAAAGCAGACCCAACTGCCAAGGAATCTTTAAGAGGTGGCTGGCATGCAACAGTAACATGGCTGTGCTGCTTTAGTCAGGAGACAGCAGACAAAGAGACTACAGGATGCCCAGGAACCCCCCCCCCTCCCCTCCCCAACATCTGACTGAACAAAAACAATCCCATGAATCACTCGGGATACAGAGATGTACGGGGAAGGATCCAGGAGATTTCAGTTTGTTTTTGCATCTGGGGCTCATGTGAGGAGAGATTATTAATTAGTGCACATTTGGGGAGCTCAGTGTGTCCCTCCCCAGGAGGGGCAACTGGCTGACACTTCCGAATTATAGTCTCTCTGTGAGGCTTGTTCCTCTCACCTTTTCACATGAGTCCCCCCCCCCCAAGCAGCCGAATGTTGGTCTTTGCAGTGATTTAGGCAGACCGACCACAGGGGAGCCTGTGACAGGGAACAGCCACTGCTCATTAAGCACAGTACAAGGACGCAGCAAATGACCAGCCATGATTCACGGCGCTGTTGCCATCTCCCGTTGTGTACAGTGTAACTAGACGCAGAGATCTGCCTGAATGATAAGCCTGAGACGTTGCCATTAGAAAATTACAAATAATAACCTGTGGGAGACGATGACAGGAAATGTGTTGCCACAAGCTGAAAAGGAAGAAG
Organism: Cyclopterus lumpus; assembly: GCF_009769545.1. Taxonomy (NCBI): domain Eukaryota; kingdom Metazoa; phylum Chordata; class Actinopteri; order Perciformes; family Cyclopteridae; genus Cyclopterus; species Cyclopterus lumpus. Next base: position 18,831,666 of record NC_046980.1, on the reverse strand, counting down.
AAGTCAAATTTTGTCAGAGATAAAGCCTGAAATATGAGCCTATTTTTAAGTTCCAAAGCCTGCCTTTTCCCATTTGGGTGGGTTATTTTCAGGACAGCTTGAGCTCTCGCATGAAAAAACATCTAAGCATACTGAGGGGCAAAGCTGACCAGATTCTGATTCTGCGCATCTATAAATAGTCCAAAGCCAGTGTCTTTTAAAAGGTGCACAGCACCAGGAGCAACACAAGGCTTACACATGTGACACACACCAACAGGAGGCAGATAAGTCATGACACTGATTCATATAAAAGTTTTTTTTTTTTTTAAGGTTTCATTTAAAACAGCATTGCACTTTCTTGTTAACTGGCAAGATGTGGGCCTCTTTATTGTCAGGCACAGAGTCCAATATGGTTACCGAGTCTCACCAGAACTAGGTTTAAAAGAAAAAGGCATTACAGTTGGGATCGATTAAATCCCACATGTATCTTTATTGCCATTTCCATTTATTGCCATTTCCATTGTTTCTGCAGCTCAGTAGTGGCTGTGAGAGGAGCCATTTGTCACACCAGCAAATGTATTTCAGAATGAAATATTCCTCAGAGAAAACGGGCACAATGGCATCTTTGCGTATAAACGCATCAAAGCAATAGTTACAAGAGTAGTGTTGAGCCACGGCCTGCCCTTTTACTGGATACTTTGTAGCTGCTCTGTATGTGATGAGGCTAACAATACGCTATACGTGAACCCAGTGACATGAACTAGGTATTGTTCAAGGAGTCATTTACAAACCCAACAGCACTATTTTGGCATTCCACGTTTTACCGTAGTAAAATAATGCATTTGTCCACCTCAGCGTGAGCCAAAATGAAGTCAGTTTGCCAGAAGCCGACCAGCTAGAAGCTAGCTGCCCTGTCAGTCAATATGGAGGCCCAGTTAGCTACCAGGTAGCTTACCCGCTAGCTGACGGCTAAGCGGCTAGCTTCGACTCGTTAGCATCAAAGCTACATTAGCCGTTACCCGAGTTGAGCAAATTAATTTCAAAGATACATTTGGACAGAGAACACAGGAAATAACACTCACTTCTTGTTGCAGTCAAGTAATATCCCTGTGTAGCTCCTGTCTCGGTAGGTCAGCGTCACCACCAGTGTATCGTTAACTATTTGATCGATAGTGACAGGTATCCGAGAGCCGGCCCGCAGCTCCTCGGCCACAGCCTCCATGTTTCCAGGCGTCAAGTGTCCGGCTCGGCGGTGCTCGATCCCGGCCAAGGGAGCCACGGTCGCGTCGGCTAAAGATCCGTCTCCCCTTCGCTATTGGAGCAGGAGGCTACACCAGTGCATACAATGACGCCATCACCCCCACCAAGTCAATTACAACAGCACTGCCACCGCTGACATCACGCTCCCTGTGCAAGAGTAGCAGACATCTCTCAAGACAAGGCCTACCCTCTCTCCGGCTTACTTTGACTTGTTTGTTGCCATTCACAAGTGCAGGGATGCCTCCGTTTTCCATAGCGAGAGGCCAATGGCGTTTCGCTTCAAACTTATAGCGCCGATATGCTGACCATTTGATGAAACATGGATGCGTTTTTGTAATGTGTTGTGAGCGTCGTAAAATTGACAAATGTGAAATAAACATTACCTCGAAATATTCCTCGTAATGTACAGCCATCAAATACTTTCCCGAAAGCATTAAAGGCCCATTAGATCCTTCAATTGGATACAGTACTTGAGATGTAACCCACTATTAATCTAAATCTGATTTATTTATTTGTTTAAACCTTTAAAATAATATGTAGGTTGAAATGTGAAAATAAATGATTACTCAAGTTTATTATTATACATTTTAATTATTATTTAATTTATATTTCAAGCCTTGTTTAATTAGCATTGTGGGGTGGCATTTCAGATAATTGACGCAGAGAATATGAGTCTTGTGTATGCAAATAAGTCTTGTGAGTCATTTATCAAGTAAACAGTTTCATTTCACACCATAGAGAGGTGATGGTACCATACCTACTGTGTACATATTTTAAGGCACCGGATAATAATGAGCTAAGGTAAATTGGACACATGACACGTTTGTATAATGGAGAGGGTGGCTTGCATAAGAACATTTCAAAACAGTCACTTGTCCAGTAACATCATGAGATCTTTATATATTTTTTAATGATATGAGCATTGCAATGGTCATTCATAAAGTTATTTGTCTTCATGTTGAATTCAATACCACAAAACTCAAATCCCCGCTACTTGTCAATGAAACTCGGCCAGGTGTCTCCAGTAAAGATAGTGAAGCGATTTTCACCATCTCCTCCCCGATTCCTCTTCCTCTCCAGGAGCCGAGCCTGCAACTGCCTCATCTGTCGTTCGAAGTGGGGAGAGAAACAAAGAAAAAATAACCTCCGATCAATAACCTATTAGTTCAATATAGATTGAGTTGTGTGAATAATGAAACAGAGGGTCAGACCTCCTCCATGTCTATCTCTGCCGCTGCCATCTGCTCGGTGGTGGTGCCTCTGGGATTCCTGCGTCTCTCCTGCATCTCGTCTACACGTTCGCGGATCCGCCGCTCCAGCTCGCGGGCTGATCTAGAAGGACCAGGTCAAAAGGTCAAAATATCATACCAAAGTACTGAATATCTAAGTTAATTGCCTAGGTATGGCTGGTTGTCTCATAGCCCTTATGTCTAGTAGCTGATTAAATAGGCAAGCCTCTGAAGTAACTGTTTTCTTCTTATTTAAGATTCATCCGATCAATGCAAATAGAAAATTCTGAGGTGTACCATCAAACCTGGTTTGTCTGTTTTTTGGGGCATGATGTTGCTCAAGGAGAACAAAAGAAACTGCTGATGCTCCATGGTGGGTGCACTGTCTCTATTTGTCCACTAGGTGTCTCTAGCTTTCCACCTTTATCTGCATAGCTCACTATGGGAGACAATGCCAAGTGGTGGATACTTTAACCTGTTGTACCTGTGTCCCTATGGCTCAGGATGATCTGTGTCGCTTTTCTATAAACTAAATGCCCAACATATCATGGATGAAATAGGCTCAGTAGTCTGACTTTGTTAGAAAACATGCCTCATTGGTTTCCCTTTTTTTAAATACAACAATCAAACAAACAGAAACATAGCAAAGCAGCGGATCTGATTATGCTTCTTGTACTGGCTCAGGTTTCAGGTCTATATGTGCTCCTTTTGTCTGGAGTTAGGCAGGGTTTTGGTCTTTACCTGTTCTCCTCACACTCTGGGATGGACAAGGCCTGACCCACACCAGGTGTTGTATCCGTTTCTGCTTCCTGTAGCAAAGAGGTGCTGTTTATTATCATGTATGTTGTTCTATAGAGCAGCTGTAGCTGCAGAACAGCCTGGTTGTGTCAAAATACCCAAAGTGGGTTGGTTTAAAAAAACAAAACAACAACAATTGTTTAACTATATTTTGTGTAGTGAATATTTAAGCAAGCGGTTACTGGCAAACATTTTACACTACATTTCCAAGTTGAATGCGTAGAAATGCAGCTGACAGTCAAATTACTCAAACCTATCCATCTGCATTGTCTGCACATGTCAGCTTTGACAGCTATATGCTCCGAGAGCACCGACGTGGCGCTCTCCATTGCGAGCAATGCCGTCTGTTGCTGTCTTCAACTGCGCCGCCCTCAAGGATAACTGACACCAACTCTGGCAGCGCTGCTACCTGAAAACCTCATTTACCAGCATCTAAATGTAATGTACCATAATCATTGTTATCGTGCCCAGCTCAGTGTGACAGAGGTGACGTTCTACTGCCCCCTTGTGGTGGGCAGGTGACAGGTGGAAGTGGTGGGGGTTTATTCCACAAATACCTCTTGGTTTCTTTGTTCTGCATGCTTCTTCCGCCCGTGCGTTTTCTTTTCATGGGTGATCTTGGCTTGTGTACGCCACTTCCGAAGAGCCTCTTGGCTCCTGCGGGAGAGACGGATAAAAATGTACTGTAATAGATCCATGTCAAGGAAAAGGGTTCTTGGGATTATTCATTCTTTACATTGTGGACATGGGGTGGTTCTCAAAGTCAAGGAAGCATTCTTCCAAGTCCTGCAGAGGCCAGGCTAGACCTTATCTAGTCTTTGGGTTTTACCTGGCCTAAACATTCTTTGCAGTTCATCAAAAGTGATAATATGGTCGAATATGCAGCGCTGTGGGACAGTGGAGACTGTACGTATCATATTGAACCCAAGACTCTTATAATAGAACATAACTCACTTTCTTCTCTCCCCCAGAATAGCCTGTTTCTCTGTCAGATCATTCATTGCAGCTGGTCTCCTTACTTCTAGCCTCTTCCAGTGCCGAGTGTCAAACAGGGGGAGCTGGGGAATCATGCTGGGCTTGGTGGTTGCATTTTTTCTGGCGGATGAATTGAACCAAAATGCTTTATTTTCATTGCTCTCCTGAGCTCTGAGCTCCGAGCCCCAGCGTAGACAGCCTGGGAGATTTTTTTATTTGTATTACTTGGTCTCCTCTGCAGAGAATGCCATTAAAAAGTGTTTTGCTCTCCTTTTCCAAAGCACTGTGCCACACACAGCTCCAGACCTCATCGCAAGAGTTTATTTACCGTCTCCTCTTCCCGGCTATCAGATAGAACAATAACACTTTCAAATTCGGTTGCGCAATATATCTGAACAGGTGCAACACATTTTAGGCTTTCTAGCAGAGGAATAAAATGTCACTATCATATGTGTCTGTTAAATATGAAGCTTAAGCCAGCAGCCGGTTAACTTAGCTTAGCATAAAGACCAGAAACAGCTAGCCTAGTAATGTCCAAAGGTAACACATCTGGAGCTCACTTATTAACATATAATATCTCATTTGTTCAACACGTTTTAAAACCAAAGTGTAGAATTTGATTTTTTCAACAGCAGGTTATATGTGATTTCTTGGCTAGCACCACTTGTCAAACTGGACTCCAGTTAGTAGCAGGTCCGGCACATAACCAGCCCACACAGAAATTGTGAATTGCCCCTTTTAAACTTCTGTTTTTATATGAAATAAACAAACAATGTATAACTAATTAATCCGTGAGCTTTGGAGATGCTGGTTCCTCTTGTTTCAAGTCTTTATCCTAGGCTAAACTAAGCTGAGCTAAGTTTAGCAAAGCATCTTCTGACATATACGAGAGTGGCATCAACCTCCCTGAATAAAAGCTCACTAACATATCCCAGAAAATGTCCAACTATAATGGCGTCAAAAAGCAATCTTGCGTCAAAAAATCAAATACCTCTTACCGTTTTATGGCGGGAAGAAGGCGTGACTTTGAGTCTTTATCTGCCCGCGGCAACGGGCCCAACTCCACCTTGTCCAGTAGAATCAACTTGTGTCTGAGGTCCCTGAACCTCCGCAGCTCGTCCTTGTCCACCGACTGCTCCACGCTGGACCCCATCAGCTCTGACAGCTGGAGCTTCTCCACCAGTGGCAGTTCTGCCAATGAGAAGACAATGGTGGCTACAAGTCTGATGCTGGGGCCACCAACACTGGCAACAGTCAGTGTTGGCTGCAGCTGGTCGTGATGAGAATGACTCATAGAATACAGAGTTCTTCTTCAACTGCAGCATATTATGCCAGCATTTCACTAAGAAATTAGATAATAATAGCATGTTAACCCTTCCCTTCTAACTGCAGAGCTTATAACAATAAGGGTCTGTTTGTAACTTTTATTCATGGGTAGGATAATTGGAGCCCACAGGTTATCGATCATTTTCATCTGGCTAAAAATATAAAAAAGAGAGAGAGAGAGAGTCAGCCAAGTGGCATGCGCCATCTCCAAGGGAACAGAAGTCACGCCAGTGAAGTGGTAGCAAGGCATGGAGCTATTTTTGTGGCCAACCGCCCTATCTTTGACAAAAACAGCAGATGGCCAGAATGCTCGTTGGTGCTGCTGCGCTGTTCAAAGTTTGAGTCACCTGAAGGGCTCTTCCTAGCGCTAACCGTCCGCATAGCCATGGCGCTCCTCAAGTACTTGAGGATACTACGGAGCCCCTGGCTTTTAATGTGTTGCGGAGGGAAACGGATGGGGCAGTTCCTCAGGTTCAGGCCTTTAAGGGTGATCACATTCCCTGGGGGAAAAAAAAGAAGACGGAGAAAGAATCCATTAGATTAGTCCAGATTAATTTGAGTACATTAGTAGTGTGATCTTACACACTGTACATTCCCAGATTTACAGCGTTGAAATGACCACAAAGACCTTTCATTTTGTGTCGATTTTAGCGGCCCCTGTGGGTGAAAGTGGAAGTGTGTCATTTCTATTAATAACTCATTGCACGGAATCTAGCTCTAGACTAGCTGCTAGCGAGATTTATTGAAAGTGATGAAACCAGAAAGAGTAGATACATCGCTGGCTAGAAAAAGGTTACCGAACTCCCCTCACCCAACTCTGGTGGAAGTTCTGAGATGGGGTTTCCTTCCAGAACCAGCGTTTTTAGAGACCTACGTGAAGACAACAAAATCACAGATTGTTAGGCGAGTGTTTAGTCCTCAACTGAACATGAGCAAATTGTACAAAATAGTCCAAAAGGATCTAATTTTGCCACACTTTGGAATTATGATTGTGGTTAGCGAATCTGCGACTAAACAGAACACAAACATTTTGTGAAACTGGACAAAAAAAACATACACTATAAACCCAAGGTGAATGGAATCAATCAATATATATCTCAAAGAGCAGTTATATAAGTAACCTACCTGTGCAAGCCAATTTTGTCAGGGAGGGATGTAATTTGGTTATTCCTGAGGTCCAGCCACAGAAGGTTTGGCAAGGTTATGAACATTGACTCTGGGATACTGGATATCTGGTTGCCTTCAAGATATAAATACTGAAGATGATACAACGAGCAGTTAAAATCAATAGATAACACAGAGAGGAAATTGTTGGCCATTGTAAACCACTGCAGCGCGAGTAGCCAGGCAAGTGGTGTCCAAACTGACCTTTAGCGGGCTGGTTTTCAAAATACTTTCTGGAACATGCTTCAGCTGAGTTCTGCTCAGATATAACGTTTCTTTTGAGTAACACTTAGGGAGCTCCTGTTGCTCAGCATCCTCCAGCAGAAGGCGGTGGTGGTACTGTGGTTTGACAACGCTGTTCCCAAAGACAAAGCGTAGCTGCAGGTCAGGAACCTCCTCCTCCTTCTCTTCCGGGGAGGACACCGTCGAGGTGATGCCTAGATGTCTAGTGTCCATTGCTCAGTTGTCTCTCTGCGTGGGCGTTTTTGCGACCGGAGTCTGAAAATGAGAATCTGTGTACGCAACAACATGCACATCCACCAAAATCCTCAACAAGCTACAATACATCCAGAACTCAGCTGCCTGTCTGCTATCCCACTCCCGCACCAGAGATCACATCACCCCAGTCCTTCAAAACCTCCACTGGCTCCCCATACAGCAAATAATCCAGTTCAAGATTCTCCTCATCAAATACAAAGCCCTTCACAACCTAGCCCCGTCATACCTTTCTGACTTCCTGCCCTGACACACTCCCACCCGCAACCTCAGATCTGCAGACGCCAACTCCTCACCCCCCCCCACCCCCCCTACTCTTTCCAAGCATCAGACCTGGGGGGACATGGCCTTCTCCATTGCTATCCCCTCCCTCTGGAACTCACCAGCACCTCAGACATTCTCCATCACTCGCCACTTTCAAAACAGCACTTAAAACTCATGTATTTAAATCTGCTTTTAACCTGTGATGCTAGTTCAGTATGTTTTTGTTTTCTGTGTTACTGTTGTTTGATACTGTTATGTCATCTCTTTTGTTTATATTATTGTTACTTCTGTTGTTTGTTTTTACAATGTAAATTGCCTTGAGTACTTATATATAAAGCGCTACACAAATAAAATGTATTATTATTATTATTATTAAATATCACGTGGTTGTGGTTCCGTCTAAACAGCAGCTATCCATGTCAGGGGAGGGTTTAACTCTGTCTACAAGCAGGTGTCAGCTGTTGCCCAGCGTTAGCGTTAGCATTAGTAAATTAGTTAAACTAGCGCCGCATTGGCTTACCTGGAATTTGAATAAACATACTCGTGGGCTATGGACGCGACTCGGTGTCTTCTTCACATACAAAACTCTGTCAAACGCCAAAATAAATATGAAATACGGTCGGAAAGTGCAGCACTAGCTTGGAAACACCGCCTCACGAGTGTGACTTGGTTACTATGGGAACGATGTCACCACAAACGACAGCCGCCCAAGTGCTCTGTGGTTAGAGGTTGGAGGCGGGACCCCGTTCGTCCCTATGAACGTTTCTCATTGTGAAGCAAAAAAAAGTTCGACTTCAGAGTATACAAATCAGAAGTTACGGACGATGTTCCCAGATCTCTTCTGCATGCATAGGTCCACCGAGCATGCGCACGAGTGTTTCCTTTAACCCCGCCTCCAGGTTCGAGTCCAACACCTAAACTTGAATCTGATGTACACACATACACACACACACACACACACACACACACACACTATATATATATATATATATATATATATATATATATAGTATATATACACACATATACATATATAAATACTGTACATATCTTTGTTTTTTACCCCCATCAGCAGTTACAATATATGTATATATATATGCATGTAAATATTTGTATATATATACACATGCATACAGTATATACATACAGTATATACATGTATATGTATGTGTATATATATATATATATATATATATATATATATATATATATATATACAGTATATACATGTATATGTATGTATGTATATATATATATATATATATATATATATATATATATATATATATATATATATATATATATGTATGTGTTTGTACGGTGCGTGATCCATGACGAACTAAACGTTGTTGCACATGGTCAGTCCAGGCAGCTGGTTGAGTCAGCATCGATGAAGGACACCAACTGTGTGTGTGTGTGTGTGTGTGTTCCTAAAAAAATTTTTTAATGTAAAAGATACTGTAAAGTAAAAAAACAAAGGAAATACGGCATTTCCTCCTGCTCTCTGAATGCTAGGAAGGAGTCAAGCCTGGCCTCTGCAGGACTTCTTTTTTGTCAAATTTCTGTAGCACCCAGCTCACGACCTGCAGACCTCCAGCTCGAGGAGGAGAGCTCAGCGCCCGGCAGAAGTGTCTCCTCCTCCGGCCAGGAGCAGAGCTTCGACTCACTGCACTTCCGATCCTCTCTTGGAGCCAACACTGACATCGCTGGGCAGGGAGGGGAGGCACGGGAGAACTAGAACCAGGACTGAGTGGGGCGGACTGTCAGACCCCTGCTGCGGTATAACTACAATGTTTTGCAGTGAATTTAATATGCCACTTCGACGCCACGCTAATTGGTTTTGGTTGGCACTTAATATGGCAGATGCCCCAATGCGAACAGGCAAATCGATGGGAAGTGGGTAAGGAGAGGGTGTCGGGGCCCAATTGGAATTGGGTTGATGTTGACTATGCTGGTGAGCAGCGGGACAGAGACCTAAGCCTCCCTTTCTGCCTCTCCATTTTCCTCTATCTTCTGCTTTCTTTTGTCTCTACCTTTTCCGCCTCTTCCTCCTCCTCCTCCTCTTCAGTTGCACGGTTCACAGGCCCAGTCTCCTCAGCAGAGGGTGCCTCCTCTACATTCTGCATCCCAATCTCCACTCTTGTGTCCTTTTCGAAGCACAGATTGAACTACACAAACCCAAACAAGGATATCAAAGGGATTTTGCTCCAATCAATGGCTTCATGATCCCCTTCCTTGACAAGATATTGCTCCTTTGAGTACTTTTAACGCTTTTAAAAGATAATGATGAAGATTATATTTAATCCATACACAGAGTGTAACCGCCAACTGCCTTAGCACCTTGTATTTAGCTGCATTCCCTCTGAAATGGTACAAGAGTTATGACTCAGCAGTGTGTTCAGGTGGCTTGAGAAGGATTTTTTTTCTTGAAACATAAAGTTAAGTTGATGTAGGCCCTAAAAATACATGTAAACATAATGGATGCCTCAGCCTAACGTATTCATAAAAAAGATAAACTAAGGATGTAAATCACAAGATAAAACCCTAAGCATAGTACAAGAAAACAGAAGATAAAGACACTGCACAAGCGTGGAACAAGTATGTGATCCCTCATATTATGAACTTGAACAATATGATCCGAGCCCAAAATGTCAGTGGAGGAAAAATAGAACACGATATTGAGGACCTTTGCTTTGCTTCGACCATGCAAAACGGAAATACAAAATTCAGAGACGCACAACCAAGCATCGTAACAAGCCTTCTCGCACGACGACGCACAGGTCTTGATTTCTTCACCAAAGCGAGGATTAACTAAAGATGTATGTACTTTTTCCTTTTTGCTGTAAGTGCGTTCAAAACATGAGACTTTGAACTTTGGTTTTCTTGCTCTTAATTACGCTGTGCAAAGGATTATCCAGCTTGCGTATTGCAAAATGTGACCGCATGCAGAAGAACATCCTGGTAGTTTGGCATGCTGCGTTTGACATACTATTAATTCAATTCAATTCAGTTCAAAATCACAAATTAGCCTTAATAATTAGTAGGCATGGACCATGATCCAGATTTCCACAATCCATAAAACAGATTAATTGTGACATACAATTTTTTTTTTCTGGCATACTAAATTGTATACTAGTATTGAAACGCTCGTTAAGCTTTATGAGTCTTATATGTTGGTCTTTAAATTGATTTTAATGTTATCATTGGAGGGACAGGTGGAGGCTCATGTAAGGTTACAAGACTCTCAAGTTTTATGTTGCTGTCCAAGGCTCGAGCATTACAAAAGAGATTGCAAAAGAAAAAGGAGATGATGGGCCAAGTCTTTGCTTCACAGATTTTTTTCTTCCTCCCACAGGAAGTCTTCGTCTCCTTCTTACTTTTTACGCAGAGGACCACAAAAGGACAAAGCGTCTCTCGAATACCTCAGGGACGTTGCCCAGAGGTCGTTCTGTAAAGACTCCAGTCCTTGCCTGTCATTGATGCTTTCCGACACTTGCAAAGCACAGATGGGTCTGCATATTGTGCTGTGTGGATCAATCGTCTTTGTTTTGGCTTGACCGGTTTGTTTCAACGACCAAATCAGGATTTATTTCACTCTCTCAGAAGAGTTAAGGACGTTTAACTCAACTCAACGTTTTAACTTCCAAGGGAGTTTCTCGTTCTGTGGTGTTTATTTATTTTTAGGAGCCTGGGGAGAAGTTCAAAAACACATATTTTAACTCTTATTATTTTAATCTTCTTTGTACTTTATACAAATTCTGAATCAACAGAACTTCAGTCTATTTACAGCTCGACAGTAAATGTTGAGAGAGATAAGCAGAAGTTGAATTTATTTCAATATTTTTAATTTTATTAAAAAACGTGCTTCTTGGATGTTATAAGCTATGAATGTGGGTGAAACGGAGATGCCCAGAGTAAATCCGGAGTAAACCCACCACATTCGACAAACTTGCAATTTACATAATTTTTTTCGGAAAAACAGCCATTATAAAAAAATCTATGCAGTTGATTTCTCGCCTCATAAATTCCCAGAAGTGAATTTAATGATGAAATAGCATTAACAAAAACTAAAAAATCCTATTGATCAGACCGGTTTTCCTAACTTCGGACCACGGAAACAAAAGCTATCTCCCGTCTAGTTCATACCGCCGATTAGCATCTTGGCAAGGCTAACATTAGGGTTTATCAGCAGCCTGGCAGGGTAAGGCCAATCAGACGCAAAGTAAGGTCAGGTCTAATTTGAAGGTGACGTTGACCAAGCCGATGCATGTCATACTTTGTCCATTTGCTGCAGTAATATTGAGTGTTGCCTGCTACTTCCATACATGCTCAGATATAACTTCTCATTTTTTTCTGTGTAAATATACACACCCTCAAATTAATAAAAACATTTTAATTTGTGATTTATTAAATTAGGGTGACTCTTAAGCATTACATTATGTAATTAATTCAAGCGTTCAATAATAAAATAATATTTTTAATTTAGTTTAGACTTTACAAACCCTCCATAGCATTTATTTCATATATTATTTAAAGGGGGGATTGGTCTTTGGAAATGTTATCTTTATTTCGAAGTTTGACTTTTCATTTACCCAATTCAAATTAATTTGCTGGCAGTTACCATTCGTTTAATTTCTTATTTAATCATTCATCTTTTGATTTGACTTATTTATGTATATTCATTCATTGTTTTGTCGACAAACGGACTAATGAATGAATATGAAATTGCCTATTTTTTTAGAAGTGGAGTCCGACTTGACCACGTGCAAGCAAGGTAAACCGCAAATAAACCGACTGGGCAAATTGAAAAATTCCCTTTCCCCCTCAGTGATCCGGAACCACTCATCCATGTACTAATGAGATTGTGGAATATTTTCACTGAGGTTCATTTGGGCTGGAGGAAAGCACAAGCTTTTCAGCCCCCCCTCCCCTGTTTGTTCCGAGCCATCCTGGCTTCCTCAACAGAGGCTGGTCCCCATGCGTGATATGCATGACAGTCTGTGATACAGAGGCTACGTCGACTACAGTCACTGGCCAGCATCTGTCACACTACTCTAGCAAGGGTCAAGTTACACGGCCAACTAGCGGGCAGTTTCGGTTTTAACTTTCACAATAATGGTGTCTGTGGCAATTCCTTTACAGTAAAAGGAAATGAACGCAGGAGGAAAGCTGTATATCTTGTTTTCTGATCCACTAGAGGCGTTCACTTACTTGTACTATATGACATAGAGGAAACACAGTTATCTATTTGGATATCATACTCATTCGCTCACATTTAATGTTTATGAAGACTGCTTTGAATCACTGCATTTCGCATATCTGCATGTTTTGGTTGTAAAATAAATCGATATAAATCATAAAATGAATGTTATCATTGAATTTAGTCTAAATAATCACATTTCACCAATGACTTCAACGTCTGACACGTCTCCAAGCTTTTATTCTTAAGGCGACACTGCACGACTTCCTCTTCTGTTTTCGCTAACTGTGGCTAACTCGACCCAGCTCTCAGCTCCGACCAAACACGAGTCTCTCGGTTTGGCTGGCAGGCTACGGAAGACTGCGGAACACTACCAGCACCGAGTAGTGACACCAACCTCCAACTATAACGAACCGAACAGTGTTTCTTTGGCTATATTTTGGTTTAGCGCGTAGGTTTGGTGAGACTTTGGTTGTGTGTGTTTGGGGGGGTGTACGGTTAGTACTAACCTACTGTCTTTTGAGGAGGGTGTCAAACACAGCGCAGCAGTTTCTCATCAAGAGGCGAGGAATGCAACCTGAGCATCGATGTTTCACTGGGGCAAGTGGAAGAAGAGGATGGGAGCCAATAGTTCTTCAAAGAGACCCGTTTTCGACGAAAAGGAAGATGGTAAGTGGCGGAACCCCCCCTCCCCTCCCAAATGCAACGGCACTTTCGAAGGAATAGTTCCAGTTGTGTTTTAACGACGTTTCAGGTCTCTTGTCTTCAAAGTTAGCGCTAGCTTGTAATATTAGCGTGTGTCGCGATACTGACGCTAAAGTTGTCAAAGTTTTCAACGAGGGGAGATTTGAAACGTCGACAGACTGTTGCTGTGTAGACTGCTGGAGTTTTCACCCTAAACGACGACGTCGTAGTAGAAGAAAAAGAAGAGTGCGTCGCCTACATTTAAACAAAGGCTGCTTCTGTGTTGGCGTCCTCGAGTCAGTACTTCGCACCGACACACAATCACCAATACACTGTGGGGGTGAAACACTGCTGATGAACTCTTTGAAATGGGGAATATTTGAAGACAGATGGTTAATTGCATAAACGAGATTAGCCTCACGCATGGCATTAATGTTAATTCGTGAATTCTTTGAAGAGCCCTCACTAAAACTCCATGTTGGACTACAACGTGTGCGTGTGCGTGTGTGTGTGCGTGTGTGTGTGTGTGTGTGTGACCCAATTAAGATTGTAGCTTTTAGTCAATGGCCTTCAAGAAGTGTCCAGCTCTGATTCACACGACTATCAAAGGGAGTGGTTTGTTGAAAGTAGATTCCATGCAAAGTCAATGTACAGACACGAATGGGGCAAATGATGCCAATCCGCATGTATATGCTCCACCTGTCATCACTGACGTCCTGCCGTTGAATCAAACCGGTTACTGATATTCTAGTAGCGCTGGAAGCGGCAGTCGGTGAAATTCACTGAGCTTTGTGCCTACAACAATTAGAACGCAGAACTAGTGGTTATTTCCATGGTGGATAGCGGAAATGATAACGTTTTTTACGGAGACAAGCCACGCCCCCTTTCCAGTGAGAATGGCGCGAGTAAACGGAGCAAAAGGGTTCTCACCCTTAACGGCGGCTAATGAAAGCCCACGTCAATTAATGTGTTGAGGCTTGGAGAGAGTTTCTGTAGCCGATTTTTAAAGTAGAAACCTTGTGGCACCGTGGTCAAACCTCTCAAGGCTTTGTTTGTGCTGAAAGTCAATTTCCATCCCCTACTATGATCAATACAAGGCCAGTTCCAGTTATGCATGACCTACAAGGAAAACAAATTACAGCTCACAGGCTTCAATGTTAATTTCCATCCACTGTGTCACCCTGTGGACCCACCACCCGCAGGGAGAATTATCGGGGTCGGGTGCTATGTAGACCGGGCGGCGGGCCAGGCGGGAGACCTACCTGGGCGGGCCGATCGCCGGCGGCATAGACTAGCTCTAGAGACGTGGAACGTCACCTCACTAGCGGGGAAAGAGCCGGAGCTGGTGCAAGAGGTGGAGCGGTACCGGCTAGATATAGTTGGGCTCACCTCCACGCACAGCATGGGCTCTGGAACCAAGCTCCTGGAGAAGGGTTGGACTTTGCCCAGGGTGAGAGGCGCCGGGCGGGAGTGGGGGTACTCACGAGCCCCCGGCTGAGCGCCGCTGTGTTGGAGTTTTCCCCGGGGAACGAGAGGGTCGCCTCCCTGCGCCTATGGGTTGCGGGGAGTAAGGCTCTGACTGTTGTTTGTGCTTATGCACCGAACAGCATTTCGGAGTATCCGGCCTTCTTGGAGTCGGTGGGAGGGGTCCTGGAAAGGGCGCCGCCTGCCGACTCCATAGTTCTCCTGGGAGACTTCAACGCTCACGTGGGCAATGACAGAGAAACCTGGCAGGGCGTGATTGGGAGGAACGGCTTGCCCGATCTGAACCCGAATGGTGTTTTGTTGTTGGACTTCTGTGCTAGCCACAGTTTGTCCATAACGAACACCATGTTCGAACATAAGGTGGCTCATAAGTGTACCTGGTACCAGAACACCTTAGGCCGGAGATCAATGATCGACTTTGTAATCGTATCATCTGATCTGCGGCCGTATGTCTTGGACACTCGGGTGAAGAGAGGAGCAGAGCTGTCAACTGATCACCACCTGGTGGTGAGTTGGATCAGATGGCGGGGGACTCGGCTAGAAAGACCTGGCAAGCCCAAACGTGTAGTGAGGGTGAACTGGGAACGCCTGGCAGAGGATCCTGTCCGGGAGGTCTTCAACTCCCACCTCCGGAAGAACTTCTCACAAATCCCGAGGGAGGCTGGGGACATGGAATCCGAGTGGACCTTGTTCAAAGCCTCTATTGTGAACGCGGCTGCTCGGGGCTGTGGCCGGAAGGTCATCGGTGCCTGTCGTGGCGGCAACCCGAGAACCCGGTGGTGGACACCGGGGGTAAGGGAAGCCGTCAAACTGAAGAAGGAGGCCTTTCGGGCCTTGCTGGCCCAGGGGTCTCCTGAAGCAGCTGACGGGTACCGGCGGGCCAGAAGGGCTGCAGCCGCGATGGTCACGGAGGCTAAAACTCGGGCATGGGAGGAGTTCGGGGAGGCCATGGAGAAGGACTTTCGGTTGGCCTCAAGGAAGTTCTGGCAAACCAGCCGACGGCTCAGGAAGGGAAAGCAGGGTCTACCCCAGGCTGTTCTCAGCAGGGGGGGGAAACTGCTGACCCGGACTGGGGACATCGTCGGGCGGTGGAAAGAGCACTTTGAGGAACTCCTAAACCCGGCCAACATGTCCCCCGGAGAGGGGGCAGTGCCGGAAGACTTTGGGGTGGTTTCACCCATATCCCTGGCAGAGGTCGCTAAGGTAGTCAAAAAGCTCCTTGGTGGCAAGGCGCCAGAGGTGGATGAGATCCGCCCTGAGATGCTGAAAGCGCTGGACATTGTTGGGCTGTCTTGGTTGACACGCCTTTTCAGTGTCGCATGGGGGTCGGGAACAGTGCCCATGGACTGGCAGACCGGGGTGGTGCTTCCCATCTTCAAGAAGGGGGACCAGAGAGTGTGCTCGAACTATCGTGGTATCACACTGCTCAGCCTCCCGGGAAAAGCTTATGCCAGGGTGCTGGAGAGGAGGCTCCGACCGCTTGTCGAACCTCAGATTCAAGACGAACAGTGCGGATTCCGTCCCGGTCGTGGAACAGTGGACCAGCTCTTTACCTTCGCAAGATTACTGGAGGGGTCCTGGGAGTTTGCCCAACCAGTTTACATGTGCTTTGTGGACCTGGAGAAGGCTTTCGACCGGGTCCCTCAAGGTTTTCTGTGGGGGGTGCTGCGGGAGTATGGGGTGCCGGACCCGTTGGCACGGGCCATCCGGTCTCTGTACGCCTGCAGTAGGAGCTGTGTTCGTCTCCTCGGTAGTAAGTCAGACACGTTCCCGGTGGGTGTTGGCCTCCGCCAGGGCTACCCTTTATCACCGGTCCTGTTCGTGACCTTCATGGACAGGATATCTAGGCGCAGCCAGGGGGCGGAGAGGATCCGGTTCGGGAGTCTCGGGATCGCCTCTCTGCTGTTTGCGGATGATGTGGTCCTGTTTGCCTCCTCGGACCGTGACCTCCAGCATTCACTGGGGCGTTTTGCAGCCGAGTGCGAAGCGGCAGGGATGAGAGTTAGCACCTCCAAATCTGAGGCCATGGTGCTCTGCCGGAAACCGGCGGATTGCTCCCTCCAGGTGGGGGCAAACTGCCTACCCCAAGCGAAGGAGTTCAAGTATCTCGAGGTCTTGTTCACGAGTGAGGGTAAGGTGGAGCGGGAGGTCGACAGGCGGATCGGTGCGGCTGCAGCAGTAAAACAGGCGCTGTACCGGTCCGTTTTGGTGAAGAGGGAGCTGAGCCGGAAGGCAAAGCTCTCCATTTACTGGTCAGTCTACGTTCCAACCCTCACCTATGGTCACGAACTCTGGGTCATGACCGAAAGAACGAGATCTCGGATACAAGCAGCCGAAATGAGCTTCCTCCGTAGGGTGGCCGGGCTCAGCCTTAGAGATAGGGTAAGGAGCTCGGACATCAGGGGGGAGCTTGGAGTCGAGTCGCTGCTCCTTCGTGTTGAAAGGAGTCAGCTGAGGTGGTTCGGGCATCTAGTCAGGATGCCTCCTGGACGCCTCCCATTAGAGGTTTTCCGGGCACGTCCAACTGGTAGGAGGCCCCGGGGAAGACCGAGGACACGCTGGAGGGATTACATCTCCCGGCTGGCCTTGGAACGCCTCGGGATCCCCCAGAATGAGCTGGAAAGTGTTGCGGGTGAGAGGGAAGCCTGGGTCGGCCTGCTGAACCTGCTGCCACCGCGACCCGACCCCGGATAAGCGGGTGATAATGGATGGATGTGTCAAGAACCCCATGGCTGTCATACCTGCCCTTTTGTCATGGCCCCCCTTCTCTATCATGCTGCATAGATGCATAACTTAAGGTTTTCATGGCTGAGAGTAGTGACTTTCCACAGTCTCTTTGCTGCAAAGGTGTGTTTGACGTCTTCATACAGTGCTGTGCTTACACAAGGTTGTACTCTCGAGTTCGCGTCCCTTTATGAAACACTCTCATGGAGTTAAGTGTTCGTCTTTCAAAGAGCCGCCCAGCACGAAGCCACGGTGCGCTGTGTCGTGTATGCTGCAGACTCTGCCAGGCTCTGTCTCCTGCTTTCCCCCATCAGGTGTCTTGCTCTAGGACATTTCGACATGCAACTAATGGAGAGAGCGGGGATCGAACTGGTTACGGGACAACCACTCATCCCCATGAGCTACAGCCGCCCCCAATCAAGCGGTCAGGTTGATGTGCAGGCGGAGCTGCAAGAGAAGGCTGTGGAATTGATTGAGGTTCACATCCTGCTAGTTTCTGCTTAGTCCCCCCCCCCCCCCCCCCCAATCTTTGACAACAGCATGCATGCCGGTCTGGTCTGTTAGACACTTCAGCATTTCTCTTATATTTTTTTCTGTTTTGGCTGCTAAACTACTGAACAAAGCTTGTGTAATTTAAAATGTGCTCGACTATTTCTGGTCCCGGGAGGCAACTGGCGGAGACTGTGGAAAGTCACTACTCTCAGCCATGAAAACATTTTTCTTTTTTGTTCGAATCAAGTGCATGAGATGTCAGTGGACTTGAGGGGAGCTCAAAGGTTGATGTTGTTCCCTAAGTTCAAACGGACCCAGGCTTCTTGCTCCTGTGTTTTTTTTTTTTTTTTTTTGTTCACTCCGTTAAGCTGCTGACGGTATCTTCATATTCACCATTCATATTGGATTATTCCTTTTAAAATGAAGCAACACAGACTTGGGGCCCCTTCGTCACTGGTCATTGTTGAATACAAACAAAGACTTAAAAGTGAAGATTATACATTTCCACTTTGTTAAATTTGTAAGATTTATTTGGGGAAATTAGGAAAAAAATAATTCTTGTGTAGGTTTTTATTTCTTCTTTTCTTGTTGGTCCTCATACGACCCCTCGGATTTATCTTGTAACACCTAAGGGGGGTACCGAAACCACTGTTAAAGCTATGTCCTTAGTAAATGATGAGGAACTTTACAACACATAAATTGCATGTTCAAGACATCTTTTTTTTTTTTAAACCATTAAAAATGTCAGTTTTGCACCCGTGAGCCGCGAGGGCCGCGGCACCGCATAGGTTATCAGTTGAAGACACTAGAGGTAGTACTGTTATCCTTGAGAATCCAATGAGAATTAGTTAAACCAATACGGTGTTACTATCTGAATGGGCCTCGGCCCACTTTGTACTTGAAAAGTTGGGCGACGAGGTAAAAAAGGTTAAGAACCCTTGCTCTAAAGGATTTACAAAGTGTGGGCGGTTGTGTGCGCAGGAGATGCTGTTGATTGTGTTGTGTTTTTTGGTTGTGTTGTGTGCGTGTGCCCCTCAGCCTCTGCCTGAATGTCTGAGAGTGATCATCACTGCTCCTTTCGTCAAGGATAAGTTTATGAGGCAATGAAAGCAGTTTTGGTTGAGGAAAAAGATAGACGCACTGAATACTGAGGCCTTTCTCTTTCTTTCATCTCTGTTACAGACTCTTAATTCCTTTCACTCTCTTTTTTTCAACTACTTCACGGCTGCCTGCAGCTACTGGCCTCTTGCCACAGCTGAAGGCTGCCCATAATGGCCCCAAGCAGTAGCGCGCAATAGATTGGGAACACTGCTGCGGTCATATTGCAGTCATCTGATCGCCGAGCGTGGCCACAGTTCAGATCGGTGAGTGGTTCCCCTCTAGAAATGGTACGCCTGTAATCGTAGGTTTAATTTGAATGTGAAGCAACAGTTTATTTCTGAAGTATTAAACCACTCTCTCACAATAACAAATATATAATGTATAATAAATAAAACGGGCCTTATATTTAGTCTGTGTTGCATCATCACAAACGTATAGAGTTTCTCCATGTTTAAAATCAAATAAAACTGAAAAATGTACATGTTTTCAGAAGAAACATTGCAGTTGAACTGTTGAAAAGTGAAATAATTTTAAAGCTAAAAGAAAGAAGACAAATATAGTAGAAGTATGAATTTGCCCAACGTTGAAGCATCGGTTGAAGCTGAGTTTTTTTTTGAGTTTTTCCCTCCCAAGGTAATTTTTTCCCGTTATCTATATACATTTAAAGTGACCAATTTAGCTCACCTCATTTATTAAGATACCTACATTACATTTAAACTTGCCATTTCTAAAAAAAATCATTTCAATGTACTAATTCGGTGTGGCTATGCGAAGCAGCAGGCTCATAGAACCTTGCTGCAGCAAGCCACACTGCATGTACTACTGTGGGCTTATTAGTTGGAATGCTTCAGCAATATTTTAACATCTTCAAATAATTAATATTTTTATGAAATAAAAAATGAATGGGTTCCTATGGAGGAAAACTTCAAATCCGCTTAAACTTGTTCAACTTTAAAACCTTCCAATGTCCGCATACCTTGCTAGAGACACCATTTAACTTTTAAAAATATTGATAAAATCTTTAGCTATAACTTATAATTTAGCTTTTTTTGATAGCTTTTATACTATACTATTTTATTTTGTGCCAGAGTGGCGTGGCGCTTCAGGATCGTGCGAAAAAAAGATTTGTAAATCGTTACTACGGCCACACTGTTTACTCTTTTTACACCATTTATGGATCAAAACGTAGGGATTCTTGTGCCGGTCCTCACATGTGTCGATGGAATCCACAATGTTTCCCACATGTGTCAGGAGAACCCTTAACGAATGAGCAAGTCCACGCTCTGCCACATCCCCCTCCATTATATCTTTCCCGTCTTCTCACAGACAGTCGGACCTGATTTGTAAATTGCGACTAGAGACACATCGTATAACATACAGACCCACAAGTGGCATTTATGGGTTCGCAAGAGTCTTGTGTCTCAGGAAATATAATTATTTTGGGGTGTTGCCTTTGAAGTTCTATATGATATTAAGCTTAAAAATAAATGAATTGGAGGCTATGGGAGATATTCTTCAAAGCAAAAACTCAGTCACTCATGACACAGGTGCACCTAATGAGAGCAGTCTCACACTCATTCTTGTTTTAGCTACATTTAGAGGACACACACACAGAGCAGCTACAGGCTGTCTGTCTTTCTGTCTTCCCTTTCAAAATAAAAGCCCCACGAGTCTCACACACACACAGGTGTTCTCATTAGCAGTTTGACAGACACACGCCTCTCTCTATCTTTCTCCATCTCTGTCCTTTCTCTCCCCTCTTTCTTTCTCCATCTCTCTCTCTCTGTCTGTCTCTCTTTTTATACCCCTCACTCTCTCCATCTCTATCTGTCTCTCTCTCCTTCTGTCTCTCTATCTCCTTTCTTGGATTGTAATTCATCTCTTGGATTATTTAGATGATGCAGTTTTCCTTTCAATTTTTCCAATTATACATTTAAACAAGGATTTTCGGCAATTCAGTTCAATGCTTTTGGGCTTCAACACTTTTCAGCAGGTAGTTTGCCTTTTCAGCTATTTTCATATATATTCGTCTATTACGCTATTTTCAGATATTTTCCAGCTATATTCAGCTATTTTCATATATATTCGGCTATTCCGCTATTTTCTGATATACTCAGCTATTTTCATATATATTCCGCTATTTTCAGCTATATTCAGCGATATTCAGCTATTTTCATTACATATATTTTCCAGCTATATTCAGCTATTTTTTTCAAATATTTCATTATCAGCTTTTTGCATTCCAATGCATTTTCAGCAGGAAATGCTCTTTCTAGTCTTTCTTCAACTCATTATTCTTCCACTATTTCTTCCGTACGCATTTTAAACATTCACTAGTCCTTCATATTTTCAGCTATAGAAAACGTTCAAATATTAAAATATTCAGCTCCTTCGGGAATCGTGCGGAAAGACTTTTCATATTTCTAACTTTTCAAATGTTCTAATATGGGAAAAATACTTTAGACCACTAAGGATCCCAAAGCGTAGCTCGCAGATGCGTCAAAATACATCAAAACGTGCGGCCTGATCGGGAATCGTGTGCTATGACCTTTCTAATACATCGGACCGGCGCTTAACCCTCAAAACGTCCCATTCACTTGAATGGGGTTTCAGAAGAGAAAACGTTAATCAACGCTAATCTTTGTGCCCACACTTTCTCCATACATTAAGGTAGAGAAATAATTTAAATTTAAAACGATAACAAAAGGATGGAGCTTATTTGCCTAATTGGACATTTTTTCATAGCTAACACAGTTTAGACGGAATCTTTGTTTGGGTTTCAGAAGATTTCCGGGCTGTTTTAGAGTTTATAATGGGAGTGGATGAGACAGAATGTTCAGATCTAGAGTGACAGAGCCAACTGCCAGAGTGAGAGGGAGAAACCGAAAATCCTACAAAAATAAAACGTATTTTGCCACAATTCTCACTCTTTTTACACCATTTATGGATCAAAACATAGGGAATTTTGTGCTGCTCCTCACATGTGTCGATGGAATCCACAAAGTTTCCCACATTTGTCAGCAGAAACCTTAACGAGGGAGCAAGTCCACCTCTCTGCCCCATCCGCCTCCAATCTGGCTCCTAAAACGAAGCCAGATTTTCTTTTTTGAAAGAAGTGAGAGCACTTTGTAAACTGTGCCGTCATATCTAAATCCAAAAACACATTTAAGGACACGTAAACGTTCACAAAAGCCTTGAGCCTCTCCTAATGTGGACACTTTTGTGATCAGAGTTATGGTTTACTGTGACATTCCACAAACAACAAGTGCCCTCTCACCGTGGCAACCAGTCATACACACGGAGGAGAGATATGGAAATGTGGGTGCGTCTCTGTGTCCACTAATACACACACAGGAAGGAAGCCAGGCAAGGAAGGAACCTCCCTCCCCCCTCCCCTCCCCCCACCTCATCCTCCTTTCTCATACTTAACGTATACTTAGCGTGTAGTGTTTGCCCAGCTTTGTGTAGGTTTGATTTTACTGCAGGCATTTTGACTAGTGAAATTAAGAAAACTACAGTCTCTACGGAAACCATCGATGATGGTTCTATTGAGCTGTCCCAGGCGGCACAACATCATGCCAGTATGCACAATACCAGGACCCTGATGCTGAAGCTTCATGTCTTCAGCTAAATTCACTGCTGGGCCTTTTCTACTATGACACGTCAAAGTAGCCCCGGCAAAGCCGTCAGTCATGGTTGCTTTTCTCATTTTAGGACAAAATCCCTTTGAACAGACACACTGTTCAGAGAATTATCATCTGCCTTGTTACAGTTGCTAAGCTATGATTGGAAAATCACTTTTTTTTCTTTAGGTGTTTAGCCAGTAGTCAATTTCAATGGTATATTGACTTATAAATTGATTTGGTGTTGTACTATTTCCTGCAAAATAATACAATAAGAGTAGTAGATGAAGATTCTTAACTTCAGAAAGTAATCACAGTTTAATCTAATGTCGTAAGAGCTTAAATGTCTTCCTCCTTGAATACAAAAGTATGCAAACTTTTTAAACCGCTAATGAAATTATGCCCTTTTAAAGTTTTTCATGGTCGTCCGACTGAGATTTGATTTCTCCGGGAGGCTATTCGTAACCGAGAGACCGAGGTCAGAGGAAAGTGATTGGCTTTTGGAGGACAAGACAGGACTCCTGTTCAGATTACTGCTCCACCCGCAACCGCGCACTTCTAAAATGTAGAGCTTTAAGCTCACTTGTGGGGTTTGTCACACTCGCATTATGATTACATGCACACAAGAAACAAGGTTATCGGGAGAAATCTGGTTACGGCAGGATATCGGAGCACTGACGTGTCTTACTGTAAAACCCGTATTTAGATGCATTTGGTCATTTCTCGCCCAACCCCCACCATATTTTCATTAATATTTTGGACACTGTTATGCACCATCTTTATTTTCTTCCAGCTGCACAAAACAATATTTCCTCCATCATGCACAAGTGCTTATGTAAAGAAAAACAACCAGTTTAATACCCACGTGGCTTAATCCCTAACCCCAATTAAGATGATTAACATGACATTTAAGATCTCCGATTAGTCAAGACAGCCAACAGCAACCAGTTGACTTATGCACATGCAAACACGCTGACCGACTGGTGCTGCACAAGTACACACATTCACAAACACATTTGTGAAATGCTCTACAGTAAATGGCCACTGAAATATGACACTATTAAATCTGACAGAGGCTCCTCCTTTCCAGCAGCCCGATA